>NC_059454.1:101280525-101420525 GCF_905237065.1 Salmo salar
TTAACAGGAAGCCAGTGAGAGTGACAGAGAATAAAAGATGGAACAAAGGAGAGTGAGAGAGTACACCAGGTTCTGGATAGAACCAAAAAGGGTTATATAATTGCTTCATATTATGGCACCCTTTAATGTTCTATATAGAACCGAAATTGATTCCATATACTCTGAGTGTACAAAACATTAGGAACACCTTGAGTTGCAAACCCATTTTGCAGGCAGAACAGACTCAAATTTTCAGGGCATGGAGTCTACAAGGTGTTGAAAGCATTCCACAGGGATGCTGGCCCATGTTGACTCCAATGCTTCCCACAGTTGTGTCAAGTTGGCTGGATGTCCTTTGGGTGGTGGACCATTCTTGATACAAACGCGAAATTGTTGAGCATGAAAAACCCAGCAGCATTGCAGTTCTTGACACACTCAAACCGGTGCGCCTGGCACCTATTACCATATCCATTTCAAAGGCACTTAAATATTTTGTCTTGCCCATTCACCCTCTGAATAGAACAAATCCACAATCCACAATCTCAATTGTCTCAAGGATTAAAAATCCTTCATTAACATGTCTCCTCCCCTTCATCTACACTGACTGAAGTGGCTTTAACAGGTGATCTTGTTAAAGCCACATAAGGGATCATATCTTTCACCTGGATTCACCTGGTCAGTCTGTCATGGAAAAAGCAGGTGTTCCTAATGTTTTGTACACTCAGTAGAGAACCTTATATGGGACCCATTGATTCTATATGGAACCTATTCTGGTTCAGTGAATAAGAACCCCTGGGATTCTGATCAACGACAAATACAAAAGGGTTCTGTATAGAACCTTTAGGGGTGCCATATATGTACAGTGCATTCAGAAAGTATTCAGACCCCTTGAATTTTTCCACATTTTGTTACGTTACAGACTTATTCTAAATTTGATTCAATTTTTTTCCCCTCATTAATCTACACACAATACCCCATAATCACAAAGGCAAAACCAGTTTTTTTTTTATTTCAGCAAATGTATAAAGAGAAAACAACTGAAATATCACATTTACATGAGTATTCAGACCCTTTACTCAGTACTTTGTTGAAGCACCTTTGGCAGTGATTACAACCTTGAGTCTTCTTGAGTATGATGCTACAAGCTTGGCACACCTGTATTTGGGAAGTTTATCCCATTCTCCTCTCAAGCTCTGTCAGGTTGGATAGGGAGTGTCGCTGCAAAGCTATTTTCAGGTCTCCCCAGAGATGTTCGATCGGGTTCAAGTCCGGGCTCTGGCTGGGCCACTCAAGGACATTCAGAGACTTGTCCTGAAGCCACTCCTGCGTTGTCTTGGCTGTTTGCTTAGGGTTGTTGTCCTGTTGGAAGGTGAACCTTCGCCCCAGTCTGAGGTCCTGAGCGCTCTGGATCAGGTTTCCATCAAGGATCTATCTGTACTTTGCTCTGTTCATCTTTCCCTCAATCCTGACTAGTCTCCCAGTCCCTGCCAGTGAAAAACATCCCCACAGCATGATGCTGCCACAACCATGCTTCACAGTCGGGATGGTGCCAGGTTTCTTCCAGACATGATGCTTGGCATTCAGGCCAAAGAATTCAATCTTGGTTTCATCAGACCAGAGAATCTTGTTTCTCATTGTCTGAAAGTCCTTTAGGTGCATTTTGCCAGACTCCAAGGGGGCTGTCATGTGCCTTTTACTGAGGAGTGGCTTCCGTCTGGCCACTCTACCATAAAAGCCTGATTGGTGGAGTGCTGTAGAGATGGTTGTCCTTCTGAAAGGTTATCCCATCTCCACAGAGGAACTCTGGAGCTCTGTCAGAGTGACCATCAGGTTCTTGGTCACCTCCCTGACCAAGGCCCTTCTCCCCCAATTGCTCAGTTTGACTGGTCAGCCAGCTTTAGGAAGAACCTCAGAGCTCTACGAACCATTCCTTCAACCTCATGGCTTGGTTTTTGCTCTGACATGAACTGTCAATTGTGAGACCTTATATAGACAGGTGTGTGCCTTTCCAAATCATGTCCAATCAATTGAATTTACCACAGGTAAACACCAATCAAGTTGTAGAAACATCTCAAGGATGATCACATCTCAAGGATGATCAATGGAAACAGGATTTCACTGAGCTCAATTTTGAGTTTCATAGCAAAGGGTCTGAATACTTATTGTTACGTTCCCCAGTTTCTGTGTTGTCGTTTGTGTATTTGTATTTCAGGAAATGGCTTCCTGAAATTCTCTCCAAGCATCTAATTGGTCAGCCCCATTGCTAATTGGAGAGCTGACCCCGCCCCTCGTCAGGACGCAGCTCCTACTGAAGCTATATAAGCCCCTGTATTTTGGTTAGTGCACCAGGTGGTGCTAGTTAGGTAAGTAGTGGGTAGGCAGGTAAGGTAGGAGAGGGGGCTTTGATATTTACTTTCTTTGTTTTGGTTCCGTCCAGCCCCTTTTCCCCAAACTTACCGTGCGACGGAATAAATTCCCTGTAAACGGTAATTCTCTGCCTTTTGTCATCCTTACTCACACCTACAGTCCCATACCTCTTTCACACCTCGGAGAGTTGAGTTGTAGCAGGGTGTTGCGTTCCCTCTTCCGAAAGGTGTGCCTAACACTTATGTAAATAAGGTATGGAAGAGGATTGCGCCACTGCTAACAAAATGAGATCAACATGTGTGATCTAGACTAGTGAAAAGAAAAAATATTGTTAAAAGATTAATCACATTCACCATAATGCTATAATTTACTACCATGTTATATTGATTCATGGAAACTATGGTTAATGCTATGACACTCCTACTCATACAGATACTGAGCGAAATACACTACAGGTAGCCTACTCTCAAAAATCTCATACAAATCCCTAATTAAAAACCATTTAATGTCCCCATTGATTCCTCCTGCTGGTACATTGTGTTGTGTGTTGGGACACAACAGCCCATATTACTAAACTAGAGAGGTAGCGGGAGGGAGAGAGAGAGAAAGAGGGACAGAGTGAATGAGAAGGAGACAGAGAGAGGTAGAGGGAGGGAGAGAGAGCGAGAAAGAGTGACAGAGAGAATGAGAGGGAAACAGAGAGAGGGAGTAGGAGGGAGAGAGAGAAAGAGGGACAAAGTGAATGTGAAGGAGACAGAGAGGGAACGGGTGGGAGGGAGGGAGTGAGTGAGGAAGGTAGAGGGAGAGCGAGAAAGACAGTGAGGGAGAGGGTGGGAGGGAGGGAGTGAGTGAGGAAGGTAGAGGGAGAGCGAGAAAGACAGTGAGGGAGAGGGTGGGAGGGAGGGAGTGAGTGAGGAAGGTAGAGGGAGAGCGAGAGCGAGAAAGACAGTGAGGGAGAGGGAGGGAGATAGAGAGAAAGAGGGACAGAGTGAATGTGAAGGAGACAGAGAGGGAACGGGTGGGAGGGAGGGAGTGAGTGAGGAAGGTAGAGGGAGAGCGAGAAAGACAGTGAGGGAGAGGGAGGGAGGGAGGGAGTGAGGAAGGTAGAGCGAGAGCGAGAAAGACAGTGAGGGAGAGGGTGGGAGAGAGAGAGAAAGAGGGACAGAGTGAATGTGAAGGAGACAGAGAGGGAACGGGTGGGAGGGAGGGAGTGAGTGAGGAAGGTAGAGGGAGAGCGAGAAAGACAGTGAGGGAGAGGGAGGGAGGGAGGGAGTGAGGAAGGTAGAGCGAGAGCGAGAAAGACAGTGAGGGAGAGGGTGGGAGGGAGGGAGTGAGTGAGTGAGGAAGGTAGAGGGAGAGCGAGAAAGACAGTGAGGGAGAGGGTGGGAGGGAGGGAGTGAGTGAGGAAGGTAGAGCGAGAGCGAGAAAGACAGTGAGGGAGAGGGTTGGAGGGAGGGAGTGAGTGAGGAAGGTAGAGCGAGAGCGAGAAAGACAGTGAGGGAGAGGGTGGGAGGGAGGGAGTGAGTGAGGAAGGTAGAGCGAGAGCGAGAAAGAGAGTGAGGGAGAGGGTGGGAGGGAGGGAGGGAGTGAGTGAGGAAGGTAGAGGGAGAGCGAGAAAGACAGTGAGGGAGAGGGTGGGAGGGAGGGAGTGAGTGAGGAAGGTAGAGGGAGAGCGAGAAAGACAGTGAGGGAGAGGGTGGGAGGGAGGGAGTGAGTGAGGAAGGTAGAGGGAGAGCGAGAAAGAGAGTGAGGGAGAGGGTGGGAGGGAGGGAGGGAGGGAGTGAGTGAGGAAGGTAGAGGGAGAGCGAGAAATATCGCATGCTTGACTCACTGTAGAACAGAGCTGATAATCCATAGAAAGCTGCAGGGCTCGTGTGGGAAAGAAGAACAGTGAGAATGTAACTGAGGAGATACTCACAGACCTGATTAAACTATGTCTGGAATATTTGGAGCGCTCTCAAAGCACTTTTTAGACAATATAGTAACTGAATACCAAGATCAAATTAAATAAAATTGTACTTGTCCAATGTGCCGAATACAGCAGGTGTAGACCTTACCGTGAAATTATTACTTACAATACCCTTAACCAACAATGCAGTTCAAGAAATAGAGTTAATAAAATATTTACTCAAATAAACTAAAGTAAAATAAGAAATAAAAAGTAACACAATAAATGAACAGTCAGTAGCAGCAGTGTAAAAACAAAGTGGGGGGGGTGGGAGTGTCAATGTAAATAGTCTGGGTGGCCATTTGATTATTGGCTCCTGAGTGGCGCAGCAGTCTACAGTCCCTGGTTTGTCACTACAGTCCCTGGTTTGAATCCAGGCTGCATCACATCCGGCCGTGATTGGGAGTCACATAGGGTGGCGCACATTTGTCCCAGTCTTGTCAGGGTAGGCCGTCATTGTAAATAAGAATTTGTTCTTAACTGACTTGCCTAGTTAAATAAAGGTTAAATGTAAAAATGTATTGTTCAGCAGTCTTGTGGCTTGGGGGTAGAAGCTGTTAAGGAGCCTTGTGGACCTCGTTTTGGCGCTCCGGTACCGCTTGCCGTGCGATAGCAGAGAGAACAGTCAGTGTCTTGGATGACTGGAGTCTTTGACCATTTTTTTGGGCCTTCCTCTGACACCACCTGGTATATAGGTCCTGGATGGCAGGAAGCTTGGCCCCAATGGTGTACTTGGCCGTACGCACTACCCTCTGTAGCTCCTTACGGTCGGATGCTGAGCAGTTGCTGTACCAGGCGGTGTTGCAACTGGTAGAACTTTTTGATGATCTGGGGACCCATGCCAAATCTTCTCAGTCTCCTGAGGGGGAAAAGGTGTTGTCGTGCCCTCTTAATGACTGTCTTGGTGTGTTTGGATCATAATTGTTTGTTGATGATGTGGACACCAAAGAACTTGAAACTCTCAACCCGCTCCACTACAGCCCCGTCGATGTGAATGGGGGCATGTTCGCCCCTCCTTTTCCTGTAGTCCACGATTATCTCCTTAGTCTTGCTCAAGTCGAGGGAGAGCTTGTTGTCCTGGCACCACATTGCCAGGTCTCTGACCTTCTCTCTATAGGCTGTCTCATCGTTGTTGGTGATCAGGCCTACCACTGTTGTGTCGTCAGCAAACTTAATGATGGTGTTGGAGTAGAATGATGGTGATGGTGATGATGGTGTTGGAGTAGAAGAGGGGACCAAGCACGCACCCCTGAGGGCCCCCCGTGTTGAGGATCAGCGTGGCAGATGTGTTGTTGCCTACCCTTACCACCTGGGGACGGCCCGTCAGGAAGTCCAGGATCCAGGTGTTTAGTCCCAGGGTCCTTACCTTAGTGATGAGCTTTGTGGGCAATATGGTATTGAACGTTGAGCTGTAGTCAATGAACAGCATTCTCACATAGGTGTTCCTTTTGTCCAGGTGGGAAAGAGCAGTGTGGAGTGCTATTGAGATTGCATCATCTGTGGATCTGTTGGGGCGGTATGCGAATTGGAGTGGGTCTAGGGATTTTCGGGCTGATGGTGTTGACGTGAGCTATGACCAGCCTTTCAAAGCACTTCATGGCTACCGACGTGAGTGCTACGGGCGGAAGTCATTTAGGCAGGTTACCTTTGCTTTCTTGGGCACAGGGAGTATGGTGGTCTGCTTGATACATGTTGGTATTACAGACTCGGTCAGGGAGGTTGAAAATGTCAGTGAAGACACATGCCAGTTGGTCAGCGCATACTCTGAGTACATGTCCTGGTAGTCCTTCTGGCCCCTGCAGCCTTGTGAATGTTGACCTGCTTAAAGATCAGACACAACACAATGCTCAAATAAATCATTCAGTATTTTCATCAAGGTTAAATAGCTTGAGAAGAAATCTGACGTTTATATCAAATGCTAAAGAATATATCCACGTTTCTTCCCTCAAGGTTACTACAAGTTTCATTCCGTTGATCTACGTTCGTGCGTATGGGTGGAGTGGGATTTCTATTGATCAGATAATGGAACCAAGCACAACACTGTCCCAACGGCTGTAAAAGGAATGATATGGTAGTACAAAAGTAAGTTGAATTCTGTCCCTGTACTACTAGTCGTACTGCTGATCGTACTACTGATCGTACTGCTGGTCGTACTGCTGGTTGTACTGCTGGTGGTACTGTGTTTATACTGCTGGTCGTACTGTGTCTGTACTGCTGGTCGTACTGTGTTTATACTGCTGGTCGTACTGTGTCTGTACTGCTGGTCGTACTGTGTTTATACTGCTGGTCGTACTGTGTCTGTACTGCTGATCGAACTGCTGGTCATACTGTGTCTGTACTGCTGGTCATTCTGCTGGTCGTACTGTGTCTGTACTGCTGGTAATTCTGCTGGTCGTACTGCTGGTTGTACTGCTGGTCGTACTGTGTCTGTACTGCTGATCGAACTGCTGGTCATACTGTGTCTGTACTGCTGGTAATTCTGCTGGTCGTACTGCTGGTTGTACTGCTGGTGGTACTGTGTCTGAACTGCTGGTCATACTGTGTCTGTACTGCTGGTCATTCTGCTGGTCGTACTGTGTCTGTACTGCTGGTTGTACTGTTGGTCGTACTGTGTCTGTACTGCTGGTCATACTGCTGGTCGTATTGCTGGTCATACTGTGCCTGTACTGCTGGTCATATTGCTGGTCATACTGTGTTTGTACTGCTGGTCGTACTGTGTCTGTACTGCTAGTCATACTGCTGGTCGCACTGTTGGTCGTACTGTGTCTGTACTGCTGGTCATACTGCTGGTTGTAGTGCTAGTCGTACTGTGTCTGTACTGCTGGTCATACTGCTGGTTGTAGTGCTGGTCATACTGTGTCTGTACTGCTGGTCATATTGCTGGTCATACTGTGTTTGTACTGCTGGTCGTACTGTGTCTGTACTGCTAGTCATACTGCTGGTCATACTGTTGGTCGTACTCTGTCTGTACTGCTGGTCATACTGTGTCTGTACTGCTGGTCATACTGCTGGTCGTACTGTTGGTCATACTGCTAGTCATACCGCTGGTCTCACTGTGTCTGTACTGCTGGTCGTACTGTGTCTGTACTGCTGGTCGTACTGCTGGTCTTAATGTGTCTGTACTGCTGGTCGTACATCGATGTGGCCTTGAGGGGGAGTGACCTATTTGTCACAATATGAGATGAGGAAGGGGTGGAGAGAGAAAGAGAAGGGGGAGAGAGGTAGATAGATAGAGAGGAAGAACAAGAGAGACTAAGCACGTTCGCACAAACATACACACACACACACACGCACACACACACACACACACACACACACACACACACACACACACACACACACACACACACACACACACACGCACGCACGCACACACACACACACACACACACACACACACACACACACACACACACACACACACACACACACACACACACACACACACACACACACACACACACACACACACACACACACACACACACACACACACAGTCTAGGTAAAAGCAACGTCCTAGTTTCATTATCCAGCTACAAGCAGGAAGGCAGGAACCCGAGCAGCATCACAACACCACAAACAGACAGCCCTGGAACAACACCACAGACAGCCCTGGAACAGCACCACAGACAGACAGCCCTGGAACAGCACCACTGACAGCGCTGGAACAGCACCACAGACAGCCCTGGAACAGATGAGGTGACACAGTGCTTGAAAGCTTGTCGCTGGATGATACATCTTTGGAGAATAGAATAGAATAGAATACTGTACAATAGAATAGAATACTGTAGAATAGAATACTGTAGAATAGAATAGAATACTGTAGAATAGAATACTGTAGAATAGAATAGAATACTGTAAAATAGAATACTGTAGAATAGAATAGAATACTGTAGAATAGAATACTGTAGAATAGAACTTGATTGTCCATCCGAGTATGCAAATTTGCCACATCATTAACAGTCATTTGTACAAGTTTATTACATACACAAGGAAGATAATATTGGGTGTAGTTAAAAAGAGATGACAGCTCAGATGGCTGAAAAGCTTGCCTGTGCTTTCTCTGAAAGGTCTGAAACAGAATTCTCATACAAATTCACTGGCCTGCTCTTCATAACAACCCAATGCTGTCTCACAACAGTTTTATAGACATGTTTCTATTCCTCTCTCTCTCTCCTCTTCCCCCTCTTCCTCCCCTCTCCTTCGCTTCCTCCTTCCCTTCCGACGCCTCTTCTCTCCCCCTTCCTCCTCCCTTCTCCTTCTCCTCCTCTTCCCCCCTTCTCCTCCTCCTCTTCCCCCTTCTCCTCCTCCTCTTCCCTCTCTTCTTCATCCTCCACTCTCTTCCTTCTCCTCTTCCCCCTTCCTCCTCCCTTCTCCTCCTCCTCTTCCCCTTTCCTCCTCCCTTCCCTTCCTCCTCCCCTCTCCTCCTCCTCCCCTCTCATCTTCCTCTCCTCCTCCTCCTCCACCTCCCCCTCCCCCTCTCCACTTCCCCCTCCTCCTCTCCTCTCCTCCTCCCCCTCTCCTCTTCCTCTCCTCCTCCTCCACCTCCTCTTCCCCCTCCTCCTCCCCTCTGCTCTTCCTCCTCCTCCACCTCCTCCTCCCCATCTCCTCTTCCTCCTCCTCCACCTCCTCCTCCCCATCTCCTCTTCCTCCTCCTCCTCCTCCTCCCACTCCTCTTCCCCCTCCTCCTCCCCCCCTCCCCCTCCCCTCTCCTCCCACTCCTCTTCCTCCTCCTCCTCCCCCTCTCCTCTTCACCCTCCTCCTCCCCTCTCCTCTTCCCACTCCTCCTCCCCTCTCATCCTTCATTTGCTCCTCCCCTACCTCTCCTCCTCCTCTTGCCCCTCTCATCTTCCTCCCCTCTCCTCTTCCTCCTGTTCCTGCTCCCCGTCTCCTCTTCCTCTCCTCCTCCCCTCTTCTTCTCCTTCTCCTCCTCCTCCTCCCCTATCCTCTTCCCCCTCCTCCCCCTCCCCTTCCCCTCCCCCTCCCCTCTCCTCCCACTCCTCTTCCGCCACCTCCTCCCCCCTCTCCACCCTCCTCCTCCCCTCTCCTCTTCCCACTCCTCCTCCCCTCTCATCCTTCATTTGCTCCGACCCTACCCTACCTCTCCTCCTCCTCTTGCCCCTCTCCTCTTCCTCCCCTCTCCTCCTCCTCCTCTTCCTCTTCCTCCTGTTCCTGCTCCCTGTCTCCTCTTCCTCTCCTCCTCCCCTCTTCTTCTCCTTCTCCCCCTCCTCCTCCTCCCCCTATCCTCTTCCCCCTCCTACTCCCCTCTCCTCCTCCACCTCCTCCCCTTCTCCCTCCTCTCCTCTCCTTCTTCTCCTTTTTCCCAGCGCCAGAACAAATGAGTTGGACAGGCATTTCAAATCAAATCAAAGTTTATTGGTGGCGTACACATATTTGCAGATGTTATCACAGGTGCAACGAAATGCTTGTGTTTCTAGCTCCAACAGTGCAGTAATACCTAGCAATACTAAACAATACACATAGAATTGAAGAAGTTAAAAGGATTCAATTAAGAAATAGCAATGTCAGAGCCATTACAATGAGCATGTCCTCCCACCTGTGTGTACAGACAGTATAGACAGTAGTTATATAGGATGGTGTATATAGACAGTATGGACAGTAGTTATATAGGATGGTGTGTATAGACAGTATAGACAGTAGTTATATAGGATGGTGTGTATAGACAGTATGTACAGTAGTTATATAGGATGGTGTGTACAGACAGTATAGACAGTAGTTATATAGGATGGTGTGTATAGACAGTATGTACAGTAGTTATATAGGATGGTGTGTATAGACAGTAGTTATATAGGATGGTGTGTATACACAGTAGTTATATAGGATGGTGTGTACAGACAGTATAGTCAGTAGTTATATAGGATGGTGTGTATGGACAGTAGTCATATAGGATGGTGTTTATAGACAGTAGTTATATAGGATGGTGTGTATGGACAGTAGTTATATAGGATGGTGTGTATAGACAGTATAGACAGTAGTTATATAGGATGGTGTGTATAGACAGTAGTTATATAGGATGGTGAGTACAGACAGTATAGACAGTAGTTATATAGGATGGGGTGTACAGACAGTAGTTAAAAAGGATGGTGTGTACAGACAGTAGTTAAAAAGGATGGTGTGTACAGACAGTAGTTATATAGCATGGTGTGTACAGACAGTATAGACAGTAGTAATATAGGATGGTGTGTACAGACAGTAGTAATATAGGATGGTGTGTACAGACAGTAGTTATATAGGATGGTGTGTACAGACAGTATAGACAGTAGTTATATAGGATGGTGTGTATAGACAGTAGTTATATAGGATGGTGTATATAGACAGTATGGACAGTAGTTATATAGGATGGTGTGTACAGACAGTATAGACAGTAGTTATATAGGATGGTGTGTATAGACAGTATGGACAGTAGTTATATAGGATGGTGTGTATAGACAGTATAGACAGTAGTTATATAGGATGGTGTGTACAGACAGTATGTACAGTAGTTATATAGGATGGTGTGTACAGACAGTATAGACAGTAGTTATATAGGATGGTGTGTATAGACAGTATGTACAGTAGTTATATAGGATGGTGTGTATAGACAGTAGTTATATAGGATGGTGTGTATAGACAGTAGTTATATAGGATGGTGTGTACAGACAGTAGTTATATAGGATGGTGTGTATAGACAGTATGTACAGTTGTTATATAGGATGGTGTGTACAGACAGTATAGACAGTAGTTATATAGGATGGTGTGTATAGACAGTATGTACAGTAGTTATATAGGATGGTGTGTATAGACAGTAGTTACATAGGATGGTGTGTATAGACAGTAGTTATATAGGATGGTGTGTACAGACAGTATAGTCAGTAGTTATATAGGATGGTGTGTATGGACAGTAGTCATATAGGATGGTGTTTATAGACAGTAGTTATATAGGATGGTGTGTATGGACAGTAGTTATATAGGATGGTGTGTATAGACAGTATAGACAGTAGTTATATAGGATGGTGTGTATAGACAGTAGTTATATAGGATGGTGTGTATAGACAGTAGTTATATAGGATGGTGAGTACAGACAGTATAGACAGTAGTTATATAGGATGGGGTGTACAGACAGTAGTTAAAAAGGATGGTGTGTACAGACAGTAGTTAAAAAGGATGGTGTGTACAGACAGTAGTTATATAGCATGGTGTGTACAGACAGTATAGACAGTAGTAATATAGGATGGTGTGTAAAGACAGTAGTAATATAGGATGGTGTGTACAGACAGTAGTTATATAGGATGGTGTGTATAGACAGTAGTTATATAGGATGGTGTATATAGACAGTATGGACAGTAGTTATATAGGATGGTGTGTACAGACAGTATAGACAGTAGTTATATAGGATGGTGTGTATAGACAGTATGGACAGTAGTTATATAGGATGGTGTGTATAGACAGTATAGACAGTAGTTATATAGGATGGTGTGTACAGACAGTATAGACAGTAGTTATATAGGATGGTGTATACAGACAGTATGGACAGTAGTTATATAGGATGGTGTGTACAGACAGTATAGACAGTAGTTATATAGGATGGTGTGTACAGACAGTAGTTAAAAAGGATGGTGTGTATAGACAGTATGGACAGTAGATATATAGGATGGTGTGTATGGACAGTACTTATAGGATGGTGTGTATGGACAGTAGTTATGTAGGATGGTGTGTATAGACAGTATAGACAGTAGTTATATAGGATGGTGTGTATAGACAGTAGTTATATAGGATGGTGTGTATGGACAGTAGTTATATAGGATGGTGTGTATAGACAGTATAGACAGTAGTTATATAGGATGGTGTGTATAGACAGTAGTTATATAGGATGGTGTGTATGGACAGTAGTTATGTAGGATGGTGTGTACAGACAGTATGGACAGTAGTTATATAGGATGGTGTGTATAGACAGTATGGACAGTAGTTATATAGGATGGTGTGTATGGACAGTAGTTATGTAGGATGGTGTGTATAGACAGTATAGACAGTAGTTATATAGGATGGTGTGTATAGACAGTATAGACAGTAGTTATATAGGATGGTGTGTATGGACAGTAGATATCTAGGATGGTGTGTATGGACAGTAGTTATATAGGATGGTGTGTATAGACAGTATAGACAGTAGTTATATAGGATGGTGTGTATGGACAGTAGTTATATAGGATGGTGTGTATAGACAGTAGTTATATAGGATGGTGTGTATAGACAGTAGTTATATAGGATGGTGTGTATAGACAGTAGTTATATAGGATGGTGTGTATAGACAGTAGTTATATAGGATGGTGTGTATAGACAGTAGTTATATAGGATGGTGTGTACAGACAGTATGGACAGTAGTTATATAGGATGGTGTGTATAGACAGTAGTTATATAGGATGGTGTGTATGGACAGTAGTTATATAGGATGGTGTGTATGGACAGTAGTTATATAGGATGGTGTGTATAGACAGTAGTTATATAGGATGGTGTGTATGGACAGTAGTTATATAGGACGGTGTGTACAGACAGTATGGACAGTAGTTATATAGGATGGTGTGTATGGACAGTAGTTATATAGGATGGTGTGTATGGACAGTAGTTATATAGGATGGTGTGTTCAGACAGTATGTACAGTAGTTATATAGGATGGTGTGTATAGACAGTAGTTATATAGGATGGTGTGTATGGACAGTAGTTATGTAGGATGGTGTGTACAGACAGTATGGACAGTAGTTATATAGGATGGTGTGTATAGACAGTATGGACAGTAGTTATATAGGATGGTGTGTATAGACAGTATGGACAGTAGTTATATAGGATGGTGTGTATGGACAGTACTTATAGGATGGTGTGTCTGGACAGTAGTTATGTAGGATGGTGTGTATAGACAGTATAGACAGTAGTTATATAGGATGGTGTGTATAGACAGTAGTTATATAGGATGGTGTGTATGGACAGTAGTTATATAGGATGGTGTATACAGACAGTATGGACAGTAGTTATATAGGATGGTGTGTACAGACAGTATAGACAGTAGTTATATAGGATGGTGTGTACAGACAGTAGTTAAAAAGGATGGTGTGTATAGACAGTATGGACAGTAGTTATATAGGATGGTGTGTATGGACAGTACTTATAGGATGGTGTGTATGGACAGTAGTTATGTAGGATGGTGTGTATAGACAGTATAGACAGTAGTTATATAGGATGGTGTGTATAGACAGTAGTTATATAGGATGGTGTGTATGGACAGTAGTTATATAGGATGGTGTGTATAGACAGTATAGACAGTAGTTATATAGGATGGTGTGTATAGACAGTAGTTATATAGGATGGTGTGTATGGACAGTAGTTATGTAGGATGGTGTGTACAGACAGTATGGACAGTAGTTATATAGGATGGTGTGCATAGACAGTATGGACAGTAGTTATATAGGATGGTGTGTATGGACAGTAGTTATGTAGGATGGTGTGTATAGACAGTATAGACAGTAGTTATATAGGATGGTGTGTATAGACAGTATAGACAGTAGTTATATAGGATGGTGTGTATGGACAGTAGATATCTAGGATGGTGTGTATGGACAGTAGTTATATAGGATGGTGTGTATAGACAGTATAGACAGTAGTTATATAGGATGGTGTGTATGGACAGTAGTTATATAGGATGGTGTGTATAGACAGTAGTTATATAGGATGGTGTGTATAGACAGTAGTTATATAGGATGGTGTGTATAGACAGTAGTTATATAGGATGGTGTGTATAGACAGTAGTTATATAGGATGGTGTGTACAGACAGTATGGACAGTAGTTATATAGGATGGTGTGTATAGACAGTAGTTATATAGGATGGTGTGTATGGACAGTAGTTATATAGGACTGTGTGTATGGACAGTAGTTATATAGGATGGTGTGTATAGACAGTAGTTATATAGGATGGTGTGTATGGACAGTAGTTATATAGGACGGTGTGTACAGACAGTATGGACAGTAGTTATATAGGATGGTGTGTATGGACAGTAGTTATATAGGATGGTGTGTATGGACAGTAGTTATATAGGATGGTGTGTTCAGACAGTATGTACAGTAGTTATATAGGATGGTGTGTATAGACAGTAGTTATATAGGATGGTGTGTATGGACAGTAGTTATGTAGGATGGTGTGTACAGACAGTATGGACAGTAGTTATATAGGATGGTGTGTATAGACAGTATGGACAGTAGTTATATAGGATGGTGTGTATGGACAGTAGTTATGTAGGATGGTGTGTATAGACAGTATAGACAGTAGTTATATAGGATGGTGTGTATAGACAGTATAGACAGTAGTTATATAGGATGTTGTGTATGGACAGTAGATATCTAGGATGGTGTGTATGGACAGTAGTTATATAGGATGGTGTGTATAGACAGTATAGACAGTAGTTATATAGGATGGTGTGTATGGACAGTAGTTATATAGGATGGTGTGTATAGACAGTAGTTATATAGGATGGTGTGTATAGACAGTAGTTATATAGGATGGTGTGTACAGACAGTATGGACAGTAGTTATATAGGATGGTGTGTATAGACAGTAGTTATATAGGATGGTGTGTATGGACAGTAGTTATATAGGATGGTGTGTATGGACAGTAGTTATATAGGATGGTGTGTATAGACAGTAGTTATATAGGATGGTGTGTATGGACAGTAGTTATATAGGACGGTGTGTACAGACAGTATGGACAGTAGTTATATAGGATGGTGTGTATGGACAGTAGTTATATAGGATGGTGTGTATGGACAGTAGTTATATAGGATGGTGTGTTCAGACAGTATGTACAGTAGTTATATAGGATGGTGTGTATAGACAGTAGTTATATAGGATGGTGTGTATGGACAGTAGTTATGTAGGATGGTGTGTACAGACAGTATGGACAGTAGTTATATAGGATGGTGTGTATAGACAGTATGGACAGTAGTTATATAGGATGGTGTGTATGGACAGTAGTTATGTAGGATGGTGTGTATAGACAGTATAGACAGTAGTTATATAGGATGGTGTGTATAGACAGTATAGACTGTAGTTATATAGGATGGTGTGTATGGACAGTAGATATCTAGGATGGTGTGTATGGACAGTAGTTATATAGGATGGTGTGTATAGACAGTATAGACAGTAGTTATATAGGATGGTGTGTATGGACAGTAGTTATATAGGATGGTGTGTATAGACAGTAGTTATATAGGATGGTGTGTATAGACAGTAGTTATATAGGATGGTGTGTATAGACAGTAGTTATATAGGATGGTGTGTATAGACAGTAGTTATATAGGATGGTGTGTATAGACAGTAGTTATATAGGATGGTGTGTACAGACAGTATGGACAGTAGTTATATAGGATGGTGTGTATAGACAGTAGTTATATAGGATGGTGTGTATGGACAGTAGTTATATAGGATGGTGTGTATGGACAGTAGTTATATAGGATGGTGTGTATAGACAGTAGTTATATAGGATGGTGTGTATGGACAGTAGTTATATAGGACGGTGTGTACAGACAGTATGGACAGTAGTTATATAGGATGGTGTGTATGGACAGTAGTTATATAGGATGGTGTGTATGGACAGTAGTTATGTAGGATGGTGTGTATAGACAGTATAGACAGTAGTTATATAGGATGGTGTGTATGGACAGTAGTTATATAGGATGGTTTGTATAGACAGTAGTTATATAGGATGGTGTGTATAGACAGTAGTTATATAGGATGGTGTGTATAGACAGTAGTTATATAGGATGGTGTGTATAGACAGTAGTTATATAGGATGGTGTGTATAGACAGTAGTTATATAGGATGGTGTGTACAGACAGTATGGACAGTAGTTATATAGGATGGTGTGTATAGACAGTAGTTATATAGGATGGTGTGTATGGACAGTAGTTATATAGGATGGTGTGTATGGACAGTAGTTATATAGGATGGTGTGTATAGACAGTAGTTATATAGGATGGTGTGTATGGACAGTAGTTATATAGGACGGTGTGTACAGACAGTATGGACAGTAGTTATATAGGATGGTGTGTATGCACAGTAGTTATATAGGATGGTGTGTATGGACAGTAGATATATAGGATGGTGTGTTCAGACAGTATGTACAGTAGTTATATAGGATGCTGTGTAAGGACAGTAGTTATATAGGATGGTGTGTATGGACAGTAGTTATGTAGGATGGTGTGTATAGACAGTATAGACAGTAGTTATATAGGATGGTGTGTATGGACAGTAGTTATATAGGATGGTTTGTATAGACAGTAGTTATATAGGATGGTGTGTATAGACAGTAGTTATATAGGATGGTGTGTATAGACAGTAGTTATATAGGATGTTGTGTATAGACAGTAGTTATATAGGACGGTGTGTATAGACAGTAGTTATATAGGATGGTGTGTACAGACAGTATGGACAGTAGTTATATAGGATGGTGTGTATAGACAGTAGTTATATAGGATGGTGTGTATGGACAGTAGTTATATAGGATGCTGTGTATGGACAGTAGTTATATTGGATGGTGTGTATGGACAGTAGTTATATAGGATGGTGTGTACAGACAGTATGGACAGTAGTTATATACGATGGTGTGTATGGACAGTAGTTATATAGGATGGTGTGTATGGACAGTAGTTATATAGGATGGTGTGTTCAGACAGTATGTACAGTAGTTATATAGGATGGTGTGTATGGACAGTAGTTATATAGGATGGTGTGTATGGACAGTAGTTATGTAGGATGGTGTGTATAGACAGTATAGACAGTAGTTATATAGGATGGTGTGTATCGACAGTATAGACAGTAGTTATATAGGATGGTGTGTATGGACAGTAGATATATAGGATGGTGTGTATGGACAGTATAGACAGTAGTTATATAGGATGGTTTGTATAGACAGTAGTTATATATAGGATGGTGTGTACAGACAGTATGGACAGTAGTTATATAGGATGGTGTGTATAGACAGTATAGACAGTAGTTATATAGGATGGTGTGTATAGACAGTAGTTATATAGGATGGTGTGTATAGACAGTATAGACAGTAGTTATATAGGATGGTGTGTATAGACAGTATAGACAGTAGTTATATAGGATGGTGTGTATAGACAGTATAGACAGTAGTTATATGGGATGGTGTGTATGGACAGTAGATATATAGGATGGTGTGTATGGACAGTAGTTATATAGGATGGTGTGTATAGACAGTATAGACAGTAGTTATATAGGATGGTGTGTATGGACAGTAGTTATATAGGATGGTGTGTATAGACAGTAGTTATATAGGATGGTGTGTATAGACAGTAGTTATATAGAATGGTGTGTATAGACAGTAGTTAAATAGGATGGTGTGTATAGACAGTAGTTATATAGGATGGTGTGTATAGACAGTAGTTATATAGGATGGTGTGTACAGACAGTATGGACAGTAGTTATATAGGATGGTGTGTATAGACAGTAGTTATATAGGATGGTGTGTATGGACAGTAGTTATATAGGATGGTGTGTATGGACAGTAGTTATAAAGGATGGTGTGTATAGACAGTAGTTATATAGGATGGTGTGTATGGACAGTAGTTATATAGGATGGTGTGTACAGACAGTATGGACAGTAGTTATATAGGATGGTGTGTATGGACAGTAGTTATATAGGATGGTGTGTATGGACAGTAGTTATATAGGATGGTGTGTACAGACAGTATGTACAGTAGTTATATAGCATGGTGTGTATGGACAGTAGTTATATAGGATGGTGTGTATGGACAGTAGTTACGTAGGATGGTGTGTATAGACAGTATAGACAGTAGTTATATAGGATGGTGTGTATAGACAGTATAGACAGTAGTTATATAGGATGGTGTGTATAGACAGTATAGACAGTAGTTATATAGGATGGTGTGTATGGACAGTAGATATATAGGATGGTGTGTATGGACAGTAGTTATATAGGATGGTGTGTATAGACAGTATAGACAGTAGTTATATAGGATGGTGTGTATGGACAGTAGTTATATAGGATGGTGTGTATAGACAGTAGTTATATAGGATGGTGTGTATAGACAGTAGTTATATAGGATGGTGTGTATGGACAGTAGATATATATAGGATGGTGTGTATGGACAGTAGTTATATAGGATGGTGTGTATAGACAGTATAGACAGTAGTTATATAGGATGGTGTGTATAGACAGTAGTTATATAGGATGGTGTGTACAGACAGTATGGACAGTAGTTATATAGGATGGTGTGTATAGACAGTATAGACAGTAGTTATATAGGATGGTGTGTATAGACAGTATGTACAGTAGTTATATAGGATGGTGTGTATAGACAGTAGTTATATAGGATGGTGTGTACAGACAGTAGTTATATAGGATGGTGTGTACAGACAGTAGGTATATAGGATGGTGTGTATAGACAGTATGTACAGTAGTTATATAGGATGGTGTGTACAGACAGTATAGACAGTAGTTATATAGGATGGTGTGTATAGACAGTATGTACAGTAGTTATATAGGATGGTGTGTATAGACAGTAGTTATATAGGATGGTGTGTATAGACAGTAGTTATATAGGATGGTGTGTACAGACAGTATAGTCAGTAGTTATATAGGATGGTGTGTATGGACAGTAGTCATATAGGATGGTGTTTATAGACAGTAGTTATATAGGATGGTGTGTATGGACAGTAGTTATATAGGATGGTGTGTATAGACAGTATAGACAGTAGTTATATAGGATGGTGTGTATAGACAGTAGTTATATAGGATGGTGTGTATAGACAGTAGTTATATAGGATGGTGAGTACAGACAGTATAGACAGTAGTTATATAGGATGGGGTGTACAGACAGTAGTTAAAAAAGATGGTGTGTACAGACAGTAGTTAAAAAGGATGGTGTGTACAGACAGTAGTTATATAGCATGGTGTGTACAGACAGTATAGACAGTAGTAATATAGGATGGTGTGTACAGACAGTAGTAATATAGGATGGTGTGTACAGACAGTAGTTATATAGGATGGTGTGTACAGACAGTATAGACAGTAGTTATATAGGATGGTGTGTATAGACAGTAGTTATATAGGATGGTGTATATAGACAGTATGGACAGTAGTTATATAGGATGGTGTGTACAGACAGTATAGACAGTAGTTATATAGGATGGTGTGTATAGACAGTATGGACAGTAGTTATATAGGATGGTGTGTATAGACAGTATAGACAGTAGTTATATAGGATGGTGTGTACAGACAGTATGTACAGTAGTTATATAGGATGGTGTGTACAGACAGTATAGACAGTAGTTATATAGGATGGTGTGTATAGACAGTATGTACAGTAGTTATATAGGATGGTGTGTATAGACAGTAGTTATATAGGATGGTGTGTATAGACAGTAGTTATATAGGATGGTGTGTACAGACAGTAGTTATATAGGATGGTGTGTATAGACAGTATGTACAGTAGTTATATAGGATGGTGTGTACAGACAGTATAGACAGTAGTTATATAGGATGGTGTGTATAGACAGTATGTACAGTAGTTAAATAGGATGGTGTGTATAGACAGTAGTTATATAGGATGGTGTGTATAGGCAGTAGTTATATAGGATGGTGTGTACAGACAGTATAGTCAGTAGTTATATAGGATGGTGTGTATGGACAGTAGTCATATAGGATGGTGTTTATAGACAGTAGTTATATAGGATGGTGTGTATGGACAGTAGTTATATAGGATGGTGTGTATAGACAGTATAGACAGTAGTTATATAGGATGGTGTGTATAGACAGTAGTTATATAGGATGGTGTGTATAGACAGTAGTTATATAGGATGGTGAGTACAGACAGTATAGACAGTAGTTATATAGGATGGGGTGTACAGACAGTAGTTAAAAAGGATGGTGTGTACAGACAGTAGTTAAAAAGGATGGTGTGTACAGACAGTAGTTTATAGCATGGTGTGTACAGACAGTATAGACAGTAGTAATATAGGATGGTGTGTACAGACAGTAGTAATATAGGATGGTGTGTACAGACAGTAGTTATATAGGATGGTGTGTACAGACAGTATAGACAGTAGTTATATAGGATGGTGTGTATAGACAGTAGTTATATAGGATGGTGTATATAGACAGTATGGACAGTAGTTATATAGGATGGTGTGTACAGACAGTATAGACAGTAGTTATATAGGATGGTGTGTATAGACAGTATGGACAGTAGTTATATAGGATGGTGTGTATAGACAGTATAGACAGTAGTTATATAGGATGGTGTGTACAGACAGTATGTACAGTAGTTATATAGGATGGTGTGTACAGACAGTATAGACAGTAGTTGTATAGGATGGTGTGTATAGACAGTATGTACAGTAGTTATATAGGATGTTGTGTATAGACAGTAGTTATATAGGATGGTGTGTATAGACAGTAGTTATATAGGATGGTGTGTACAGACAGTAGTTATATAGGATGGTGTGTATAGACAGTATGTACAGTAGTTATATAGGATGGTGTGTACAGACAGTATAGACAGTAGTTATATAGGATGGTGTGTATAGACAGTATGTACAGTAGTTATATAGGATGGTGTGTATAGACAGTAGTTATATAGGATGGTGTGTATAGACAGTAGTTATATAGGATGGTGTGTATAGACAGTAGTTAAATAGGATGGTGTGTATAGACAGTAGTTATATAGGATGGTGTGTATAGACAGTAGTTATATAGGATGGTGTGTACAGACAGTATGGACAGTAGTTATATAGGATGGTGTGTATAGACAGTAGTTATATAGGATGGTGTGTATGGACAGTAGTTATATAGGATGGTGTGTATGGACAGTAGTTATAAAGGATGGTGTGTATAGACAGTAGTTATATAGGATGGTGTGTATGGACAGTAGTTATATAGGATGGTGTGTACAGACAGTATGGACAGTAGTTATATAGGATGGTGTGTATGGACAGTAGTTATATAGGATGGTGTGTATGGACAGTAGTTATATAGGATGGTGTGTACAGACAGTATGTACAGTAGTTATATAGGATGGTGTGTATGGACAGTAGTTATATAGGATGGTGTGTATGGACAGTAGTTATGTAGGATGGTGTGTATAGACAGTATAGACAGTAGTTATATAGGATGGTGTGTATAGACAGTATAGACAGTAGTTATATAGGATGGTGTGTATAGACAGTATAGACAGTAGTTATATAGGATGGTGTGTATGGACAGTAGATATATAGGATGGTGTGTATGGACAGTAGTTATATAGGATGGTGTGTATAGACAGTATAGACAGTAGTTATATAGGATGGTGTGTATGGACAGTAGTTATATAGGATGGTGTGTATAGACAGTAGTTATATAGGATGGTGTGTATAGACAGTAGTTATATAGGATGGTGTGTATGGACAGTAGATATATATAGGATGGTGTGTATGGACAGTAGTTATATAGGATGGTGTGTATAGACAGTATAGACAGTAGTTATATAGGATGGTGTGTATAGACAGTAGTTATATAGGATGGTGTGTACAGACAGTATGGACAGTAGTTATATAGGATGGTGTGTATAGACAGTATAGACAGTAGTTATATAGGATGATGTGTATAGACAGTATGTACAGTAGTTATATAGGATGGTGTGTATAGACAGTAGTTATATAGGATGGTGTGTACAGACAGTAGTTATATAGGATGGTGTGTACAGACAGTAGTTATATAGGATGGTGTGTATAGACAGTATGTACAGTAGTTATATAGGATGGTGTGTACAGACAGTATAGACAGTAGTTATATAGGATGGTGTGTATAGACAGTATGTACAGTAGTTATATAGGATGGTGTGTATAGACAGTAGTTATATAGGATGGTGTGTATAGACAGTAGTTATATAGGATGGTGTGTACAGACAGTATAGTCAGTAGTTATATAGGATGGTGTGTATGGACAGTAGTCATATAGGATGGTGTTTATAGACAGTAGTTATATAGGATGGTGTGTATGGACAGTAGTTATAAAGGATGGTGTGTATAGACAGTATAGACAGTAGTTATATAGGATGGTGTGTATAGACAGTAGTTATATAGGATGGTGTGTATAGACAGTAGTTATATAGGATGGTGAGTACAGACAGTATAGACAGTAGTTATATAGGATGGGGTGTACAGACAGTAGTTAAAAAGGATGGTGTGTACAGACAGTAGTTAAAAAGGATGGTGTGTACAGACAGTAGTTATATAGCATGGTGTGTACAGACAGTATAGACAGTAGTAATATAGGATGGTGTGTACAGACAGTAGTAATATAGGATGGTGTGTACAGACAGTAGTTATATAGGATGGTGTGTACAGACAGTATAGACAGTAGTTATATAGGATGGTGTGTATGGACAGTAGTTATGTAGGATGGTGTGTACAGACAGTATGGACAGTAGTTATATAGGATGGTGTGTATAGACAGTATGGACAGTAGTTATATAGGATGGTGTGTATGGACAGTAGTTATGTAGGATGGTGTGTATAGACAGTATAGACAGTAGTTATATAGGATGGTGTGTATAGACAGTATAGACAGTAGTTATATAGGATGGTGTGTATGGACAGTAGATATCTAGGATGGTGTGTATGGACAGTAGTTATATAGGATGGTGTGTATAGACAGTATAGACAGTAGTTATATAGGATGGTGTGTATGGACAGTAGTTATATAGGATGGTGTGTATAGACGGTAGTTATATAGGATGGTGTGTATAGACAGTAGTTATATAGGATGGTGTGTATGGACAGTAGTTATATAGGATGGTGTGTATAGACAGTAGTTATATAGGATGGTGTGTATAGACAGTAGTTATATAGGATGGTGTGTACAGACAGTATGGACAGTAGTTATATAGGATGGTGTGTATAGACAGTAGTTATATAGGATGGTGTGTATGGACAGTAGTTATATAGGATGGTGTGTATGGACAGTAGTTATATAGGATGGTGTGTATAGACAGTAGTTATATAGGATGGTGTGTATGGACAGTAGTTATATAGGACGGTGTGTACAGACAGTATGGACAGTAGTTATATAGGATGGTGTGTATGGACAGTAGTTATATAGGATGGTGTGTATGGACAGTAGTTATGTAGGATGGTGTGTATAGACAGTATAGACAGTAGTTATATAGGATGGTGTGTATGGACAGTAGTTATATAGGATGGTTTGTATAGACAGTAGTTATATAGGATGGTGTGTATAGACAGTAGTTATATAGGATGGTGTGTATAGACAGTAGTTATATAGGATGGTGTGTATAGACAGTAGTTATATAGGATGGTGTGTATATACAGTAGTTATATAGGATGGTGTGTACAGACAGTATGGACAGTAGTTATATAGGATGGTGTGTATAGACAGTAGTTATATAGGATGGTGTGTATGGACAGTAGTTATATAGGATGGTGTGTATGGACAGTAGTTATATAGGATGGTGTGTATAGACAGTAGTTATATAGGATGGTGTGTATGGACAGTAGTTATATAGGACGGTGTGTACAGACAGTATGGACAGTAGTTATATAGGATGGTGTGTATGGACAGTAGTTATATAGGATGGTGTGTATGGACAGTAGATATATAGGATGGTGTGTTCAGACAGTATGTACAGTAGTTATATAGGATGCTGTGTAAGGACAGTAGTTATATAGGATGGTGTGTATGGACAGTAGTTATGTAGGATGGTGTGTATAGACAGTATAGACAGTAGTTATATAGGATGGTGTGTATGGACAGTAGTTATATAGGATGGTTTGTATAGACAGTAGTTATATAGGATGGTGTGTATAGACAGTAGTTATATAGAATGGTGTGTATAGACAGTAGTTATATAGGATGTTGTGTATAGACAGTAGTTATATAGGATGGTGTGTATAGACAGTAGTTATATAGGATGGTGTGTACAGACAGTATGGACAGTAGTTATATAGGATGGTGTGTATAGACAGTAGTTATATAGGATTGTGTGTATGGACAGTAGTTATATAGGATGCTGTGTATGGACAGTAGTTATATTGGATGGTGTGTATGGACAGTAGTTATATAGGATGGTGTGTACAGACAGTATGGACAGTAGTTATATACGATGGTGTGTATGGACAGTAGTTATATAGGATGGTGTGTATGGACAGTAGTTATATATGATGGTGTGTTCAGACAGTATGTACAGTAGTTATATAGGATGGTGTGTATGGACAGTAGTTATATAGGATGGTGTGTATGGACAGTAGTTATGTAGGATGGTGTGTATAGACAGTATAGACAGTAGTTATATAGGATGGTGTGTATCGACAGTATAGACAGTAGTTATATAGGATGGTGTGTATGGACAGTAGATATATAGGATGGTGTGTATGGACAGTATAGACAGTAGTTATATAGGATGGTGTGTATAGACAGTAGTTATATATAGGATGGTGTGTACAGACAGTATGGACAGTAGTTATATAGGATGGTGTGTATAGACAGTATAGACAGTAGTTATATAGGATGGTGTGTATAGACAGTAGTTATATAGGATGGTGTGTACAGACAGTATGGACAGTAGTTATATAGGATGGTGTGTATAGACAGTATAGACAGTAGTTATATAGGATGGTGTGTATAGACAGTATGTACAGTAGTTATATAGGATGGTGTGTATAGACAGTAGTTATATAGGATGGTGTGTACAGACAGTAGTTATATAGGATGGTGTGTACAGACAGTAGGTATATAGGATGGTGTGTATAGACAGTATGTACAGTAGTTATATAGGATGGTGTGTACAGACAGTATAGACAGTAGTTATATAGGATGGTGTGTATAGACAGTATGTACAGTAGTTATATAGGATGGTGTGTATAGACAGTAGTTATATAGGATGGTGTGTATAGACAGTAGTTATATAGGATGGTGTGTACAGACAGTATAGTCAGTAGTTATATAGGATGGTGTGTATGGACGGTAGTCATATAGGATGGTGTTTATAGACGGTAGTTATATGGGATGGTGTGTATGGACGGTAGTTATATAGGATGGTGTGTATAGACGGTATAGACAGTAGTTATATAGGATGGTGTGTATAGACGGTAGTTATATAGGATGGTGTGTATAGACAGTAGTTATATAGGATGGTGAGTACAGACAGTATAGACAGTAGTTATATAGGATGGGGTGTACAGACAGTAGTTAAAGGATGGTGTGTACAGACGGTAGTTAAAAAGGATGGTGTGTACAGACAGTAGTTATATAGCATGGTGTGTACAGACAGTATAGACAGTAGTAATATAGGATGGTGTGTACAGACAGTAGTAATATAGGATGGTGTGTACAGACAGTAGTTATATAGGATGGTGTGTATCAGACAGTATAGACAGTAGTTATATAGGATGGTGTGTATAGACAGTAGTTATATAGGATGGTGTATATAGACAGTATGGACAGTAGTTATATAGGATGGTGTGTACGACGTATGGACAGTAGTTATATAGGATGGTGTGTATAGACAGTATGGACAGTAGTTATATAGGATGGTGTGTATAGACAGTATAGACGGTAGTTATATGGGATGGTGTGTACCAGACAGTATGTACAGTAGTTATATAGGATGGTGTGTACAGACAGTATAGACGGTAGTTATATAGGATGGTGTGTATAGACAGTATGTACAGTAGTTATATAGGATGGTGTGTATAGACGGTAGTTATATAGGATGGTGTGTATAGACAGTAGTTATATAGGATGGTGTGTACAGACGGTAGTTATATAGGATGGTGTGTATAGACAGTATGTACAGTAGTTATATAGGATGGTGTGTACAGACAGTATGGACAGTAGTTATATAGGATGGTGTGTATAGACAGTATGTACAGTAGTTAAATAGGATGGTGTGTATAGACAGTAGTTATATAGGATGGTGTGTATAGACAGTAGTTATATGGGATGGTGTGTACAGACAGTATAGTCAGTAGTTATATAGGATGGTGTGTATGGACAGTAGTCATATAGGATGGTGTTTATAGACAGTAGTTATATAGGATGGTGTGTATGGACAGTAGTTATATAGGATGGTGTGTATAGACAGTATAGACAGTAGTTATATAGGATGGTGTGTATAGACAGTAGTTATATGGGATGGTGTGTATGGACGGTAGTTATATAGGATGGTGAGTACAGACGGTATAGACAGTAGTTATATAGGATGGGGTGTACAGACAGTAGTTAAAAAGGATGGTGTGTACAGACAGTAGTTAAAAAGGATGGTGTGTACAGACAGTAGTTTATAGCATGGTGTGTACAGACAGTATAGACAGTAGTAATATAGGATGGTGTGTACAGACAGTAGTAATATAGGATGGTGTGTACAGACAGTAGTTATATAGGATGGTGTGTACAGACAGTATAGACAGTAGTTATATAGGATGGTGTGTATGGACAGTAGTTATATAGGATGGTGTGTATAGACAGTATGTACAGTAGTTATATAGGATGGTGTGTACAGACAGTATAGACAGTAGTTATATAGGATGGTGTGTATAGACAGTATGGACAGTAGTTATATAGGATGGTGTGTATAGACAGTATAGACAGTAGTTATATAGGATGGTGTGTACAGACGGTATGTACAGTAGTTATATAGGATGGTGTGTACAGACAGTATAGACAGTAGTTGTATAGGATGGTGTGTATAGACAGTATGTACAGTAGTTATATAGGATGTTGTGTATAGACAGTAGTTATATAGGATGGTGTGTATAGACAGTAGTTATATAGGATGGTGTGTACAGACGGTAGTTATATAGGATGGTGTGTATAGACAGTATGTACAGTAGTTATATGGGATGGTGTGTACAGACGGTATAGACAGTAGTTATATAGGATGGTGTGTATAGACAGTATGTACAGTAGTTATATAGGATGGTGTGTATAGACAGTAGTTATATAGGATGGTGTGTATAGACAGTAGTTATATAGGATGGTGTGTATAGACAGTAGTTAAATAGGATGGTGTGTATAGACGGTAGTTATATAGGATGGTGTGTATGGACAGTAGTTATATAGGATGGTGTGTACAGACAGTATGGACAGTAGTTATATAGGATGGTGTGTATAGACAGTAGTTATATAGGATGGTGTGTATGGACAGTAGTTATATAGGATGGTGTGTATGGACAGTAGTTATAAAGGATGGTGTGTATAGACAGTAGTTATATAGGATGGTGTGTATGGACGGTAGTTATATAGGATGGTGTGTACAGACAGTATGGACAGTAGTTATATAGGATGGTGTGTATGGACAGTAGTTATATAGGATGGTGTGTATGGACAGTAGTTATATAGGATGGTGTGTACAGACAGTATGTACAGTAGTTATATAGGATGGTGTGTATGGACAGTAGTTATATAGGATGGTGTGTATGGACAGTAGTTATGTAGGATGGTGTGTATAGACAGTATGGACAGTAGTTATATAGGATGGTGTGTATAGACAGTATGGACGGTAGTTATATAGGATGGTGTGTATAGACAGTATAGACAGTAGTTATATAGGATGGTGTGTATGGACAGTAGATATATAGGATGGTGTGTATGGACAGTAGTTATATAGGATGGTGTGTATAGACAGTATAGACAGTAGTTATATAGGATGGTGTGTATGGACAGTAGTTATATAGGATGGTGTGTATAGACAGTAGTTATATAGGATGGTGTGTATAGACGGTAGTTATATAGGATGGTGTGTATGGACAGTAGATATATTAGGATGGTGTGTATGGACGGTAGTTATATAGGATGGTGTGTATAGACGGTATAGACAGTAGTTATATAGGATGGTGTGTATAGACAGTAGTTATATAGGATGGTGTGTACAGACAGTATGGACAGTAGTTATATAGGATGGTGTGTATAGACAGTATAGACAGTAGTTATATAGGATGGTGTGTATAGACAGTATGTACAGTAGTTATATAGGATGGTGTGTATAGACAGTAGTTATTATAGGATGGTGTGTACAGACAGTAGTTATATAGGATGGTGTGTACAGACAGTAGTTATATAGGATGGTGTGTATAGACAGTATGTACAGTAGTTATATAGGATGGTGTGTACAGACAGTATAGACAGTAGTTATATAGGATGGTGTGTATAGACAGTATGTACAGTAGTTATATAGGATGGTGTGTATAGACAGTAGTTATATAGGATGGTGTGTATAGACAGTAGTTGTATAGGATGGTGTGTACAGACAGTATAGTCAGTAGTTATATAGGATGGTGTGTATGGACAGTAGTCATATAGGATGGTGTTTATAGACAGTAGTTATATAGGATGGTGTGTATGGACAGTAGTTATATAGGATGGTGTGTATAGACAGTATAGACGGTAGTTATATAGGATGGTGTGTATAGACAGTAGTTATATAGGATGGTGTGTATAGACAGTAGTTATATAGGATGGTGAGTACAGACAGTATAGACAGTAGTTATATAGGATGGGGTGTACAGACAGTAGTTAAAAAGGATGGTGTGTACAGACAGTAGTTAAAAAGGATGGTGTGTACAGACGGTAGTTATATAGCATGGTGTGTACAGACGGTATAGACAGTAGTAATATAGGATGGTGTGTACAAACGGTAGTAATATAGGATGGTGTGTACAGACAGTAGTTATATAGGATGGTGTGTACAGACGGTATAGACAGTAGTTATATAGGATGGTGTGTATAGACGGTAGTTATATAGGATGGTGTATATAGACAGTATGGACAGTAGTTATATAGGATGGTGTGTACAGACAGTATGGACAGTAGTTATATAGGATGGTGTGTATAGACAGTATGGACAGTAGTTATATAGGATGGTGTGTATAGACAGTATAGACAGTAGTTATATAGGATGGTGTGTACAGACAGTATGTACAGTAGTTATATAGGATGGTGTGTACAGACAGTATAGACAGTAGTTGTATAGGATGGTGTGTATAGACAGTATGTACAGTAGTTATATAGGATGGTGTGTATAGACAGTAGTTATATAGGATGGTGTGTATAGACAGTAGTTATATAGGATGGTGTGTACAGACAGTAGTTATATAGGATGGTGTGTATAGACAGTATGTACAGTAGTTATATAGGATGTTGTGTACAGACAGTATAGACAGTAGTTATATAGGATGGTGTGTATAGACAGTATGTACAGTAGTTATATAGGATGGTGTGTATAGACAGTAGTTATATAGGATGGTGTGTATAGACAGTAGTTATATAGGATGGTGTGTATAGACAGTAGTTAAACAGGATGGTGTGTATAGACAGTAGTTATATAGGATGGTGTGTATAGACAGTAGTTATATAGGATGGTGTGTACAGACAGTATGGACAGTAGTTATATAGGATGGTGTGTATAGACAGTAGTTATATAGGATGGTGTGTATGGACAGTAGTTATATAGGATGGTGTGTATGGACAGTAGTTATAAAGGATGGTGTGTATAGACAGTAGTTATATAGGATGGTGTGTATGGACAGTAGTTATATAGGATGGTGTGTACAGACAGTATGGACAGTAGTTATATAGGATGGTGTGTATGGACAGTAGTTATATAGGATGGTGTGTATGGACAGTAGTTATATAGGATGGTGTGTACAGACAGTATGTACAGTAGTTATATAGGATGGTGTGTACAGACAGTATAGACAGTAGTTATATAGGATGGTGTGTATAGACAGTATGTACAGTAGTTATATAGGATGGTGTGTATAGACAGTAGTTATATAGGATGGTGTGTATAGACAGTAGTTGTATAGGATGGTGTGTACAGACAGTATAGTCAGTAGTTATATAGGATGGTGTGTATGGACAGTAGTCATATAGGATGGTGTTTATAGACAGTAGTTATATAGGATGGTGTGTATGGACAGTAGTTATATAGGATGGTGTGTATAGACGGTATAGACAGTAGTTATATAGGATGGTGTGTATAGACAGTAGTTATATAGGATGGTGTGTATAGACGGTAGTTATATAGGATGGTGAGTACAGACAGTATAGACAGTAGTTATATAGGATGGGGTGTACAGACAGTAGTTAAAAAGGATGGTGTGTACAGACAGTAGTTAAAAAGGATGGTGTGTACAGACGGTAGTTATATAGCATGGTGTGTACAGACAGTATAGACAGTAGTAATATAGGATGGTGTGTACAGACGGTAGTAATATAGGATGGTGTGTACAGACAGTAGTTATATAGGATGGTGTGTACAGACGGTATAGACAGTAGTTATATAGGATGGTGTGTATAGACGGTAGTTATATAGGATGGTGTATATAGACAGTATGGACAGTAGTTATATAGGATGGTGTGTACAGACGGTATAGACAGTAGTTATATAGGATGGTGTGTATAGACAGTATGGACAGTAGTTATATAGGATGGTGTGTATAGACGGTATAGACGGTAGTTATATAGGATGGTGTGTACGGACGGTATGTACAGTAGTTATATAGGATGGTGTGTACAGACAGTATAGACAGTAGTTGTATAGGATGGTGTGTATAGACAGTATGTACAGTAGTTATATAGGATGGTGTGTATAGACGGTAGTTATATAGGATGGTGTGTATAGACGGTAGTTATATAGGATGGTGTGTACAGACAGTAGTTATATAGGATGGTGTGTATAGACAGTATGTACAGTAGTTATATAGGATGTTGTGTACAGACAGTATAGACAGTAGTTATATAGGATGGTGTGTATAGACAGTATGTACAGTAGTTATATAGGATGGTGTGTATGGACAGTAGTTATATAGGATGGTGTGTATAGACAGTAGTTATATAGGATGGTGTGTATAGACAGTAGTTAAACAGGATGGTGTGTATAGACAGTAGTTATATAGGATGGTGTGTATAGACAGTAGTTATATAGGATGGTGTGTACGGACAGTATGGACAGTAGTTATATAGGATGGTGTGTATAGACAGTAGTTATATAGGATGGTGTGTATGGACAGTAGTTATATAGGATGGTGTGTATGGACAGTAGTTATAAAGGATGGTGTGTATAGACAGTAGTTATATAGGATGGTGTGTATGGACAGTAGTTATATGGGATGGTGTGTACAGACAGTATGGACAGTAGTTATATAGGATGGTGTGTATGGACGTAGTTATATAGGATGGTGTGTATGGACAGTAGTTATATAGGATGGTGTGTACAGACAGTATGTACAGTAGTTATATAGGATGGTGTGTATGGACAGTAGTTATATAGGATGGTGTGTATGGACAGTAGTTATGTAGGATGGTGTGTATGACAGTATAGACAGTAGTTATATAGGATGGTGTGTATCAGACAGTAGTATTGGATGGTTTGTATAGACTAGTTATATGGGATGGTGTGTATAGACAGTAGTTATATAGGATGGTGTGTATGGACAGTAGTTATATAGGATGTTGTGTATGGACAGTAGTTATATAGGATGGTGTGTATGGACAGTAGTTATATAGGATGGTGTGTACAGACGGTATGGACAGTAGTTATATAGGATGGTGTGTATGGACAGTAGTTATATGGATTGTGTGTATGGACAGTAGTTATATAGGATGGTGTGTATGGACAGTAGTTATATAGGATGGTGTGTATGGACAGTAGTTATATAGGATGGTGTGTACAACAGTATGGACAGTAGTTATATACGATGGTGTGTATGGACAGTAGTTATATATGGTGTGTATGGACGTAGTTATATATGATGGTGTGTTCGACAGTATGTACAGTAGTTATATAGGATGGTGTGTATGGACAGTAGTTATATAGGATGGTGTGTATGGACGGTAGTTATATAGGATGGTGTGTATAGACAGTATGTACGGTAGTTATATAGGATGGTGTGTATCGACAGTATGGACAGTAGTTATATAATGGTGTGTATGGACAGTAGTTATATAGGATGGTGTGTATGGACAGTATAGACAGTAGTTATATAGGATGGTGTGTATAGACAGTAGTTATATATGGATGGTGTGTACAGACAGTATGGACAGTAGTTATATGGGATGGTGTGTATAGACAGTATGGACGGTAGTTATATAGGATGGTGTGTATAGACGGTAGTTATATAGGATGGTGTGTATCAACGTATGGACAGTAGTTATATAGGATGGTGTGTATGGCTTAGACAGTATTATATAGGATGGTGTGTATAGACAGTATGTACAGTAGTTATATAGGATGGTGTGTATAGACAGTAGTTATATAGGATGGTGTGTACAGACAGTAGTTATATAGGATGGTGTGTACAGACGGTAGTTATATAGGATGGTGTGTATAGACAGTATGTACAGTAGTTATATAGGATGGTGTGTACGGACAGTATAGACAGTAGTTATATAGGATGGTGTGTATAGACAGTATGTACAGTAGTTATATAGGATGGTGTGTATAGACAGTGGTTATATAGGATGGTGTGTATGGACAGTAGTTATATAGGATGGTGTGTACAGACAGTATAGTCGTAGTTATATAGGATGGTGTGTATGGACAGTAGTCATATAGGATGGTGTTTATAGACAGTAGTTATATAGGATGGTGTGTATGGACAGTAGTTATATAGGATGGTGTGTATAGACAGTATAGACGGTAGTTATATAGGATGGTGTGTATGACGGTAGTTATATAGGATGGTGTGTATAGACAGTAGTTATATAGGATGGTGAGTACAGACAGTATGGACAGTAGTTATATAGGATGGGGTGTACAGACAGTAGTTAAAAAGGATGGTGTGTACAGACAGTAGTTAAAAAGGATGGTGTGTACAGACAGTAGTTATATAGCATGGTGTGTACAGACAGTATAGACAGTAGTAATATAGGATGGTGTGTACGGACAGTAGTAATATAGGATGGTGTGTACAGACAGTAGTTATATAGGATGGTGTGTACGGACAGTATAGACAGTAGTTATATAGGATGGTGTGTATAGACGGTAGTTATATGGGATGGTGTATATAGACAGTATGGACGGTAGTTATATAGGATGGTGTGTACAGACAGTATAGACAGTAGTTATATAGGATGGTGTGTATGGACAGTATGGACAGTAGTTATATAGGATGGTGTGTATAGACAGTATGGACAGTAGTTATATAGGATGGTGTGTACAGACAGTATGTACAGTAGTTATATAGGATGGTGTGTACAGACAGTATAGACATAGTTATATAGGATGGTGTGTATAGACAGTATGTACAGTAGTTATATAGGATGGTGTGTATGGACGGTAGTTATATAGGATGGTGTGTATAGACAGTAGTTATATAGGATGGTGTGTACAGACAGTAGTTATATAGGATGGTGTGTATAGACAGTATGTACAGTAGTTATATAGGATGGTGTGTACAGACAGTATGGACAGTAGTTATATAGGATGGTGTGTATAGACAGTATGTACAGTAGTTAAATAGGATGGTGTGTATAGACAGTAGTTATATAGGATGGTGTGTATGGACAGTAGTTATATAGGATGGTGTGTACAGACAGTATAGTCCAGTAGTTATATAGGATGGTGTGTATGGACAGTAGTCATATAGGATGGTGTTTATAGACAGTAGTTATATAGGATGGTGTGTATGGACAGTAGTTATATAGGATGGTGTGTATAGACAGTATAGACAGTAGTTATATAGGATGGTGTGTATGGACGTAGTTATATAGGATGGTGTGTATAGACAGTAGTTATATAGGATGGTGAGTACAGACAGTATAGACAGTAGTTATATAGGATGGTGTGTACAGACAGTAGTTAAAAAGGATGGTGTGTACAGACAGTAGTTAAAAAGGATGGTGTGTACGGACAGTAGTTTATAGCATGGTGTGTACGGACAGTATAGACAGTAGTAATATAGGATGGTGTGTACAGACAGTAGTAATATAGGATGGTGTGTACAGACGGTAGTTATATAGGATGGTGTGTACGGACAGTATGGACAGTAGTTATATAGGATGGTGTGTATGGACAGTAGTTATATAGGATGGTGTGTATAGACAGTATGGACAGTAGTTATATAGGATGGTGTGTACAGACTATAGACAGTAGTTATATAGGATGGTGTGTATAGACAGTATGGACAGTAGTTATATAGGATGGTGTGTATAGACAGTATAGACAGTAGTTATATGGATGGTGTGTACAGACAGTATGTCGTAGTTATATAGGATGGTGTGTACAGACAGTATAGACAGTAGTTGTATAGGATGGTGTGTATAGACAGTATGTACGGTAGTTATATAGGATGTTGTGTATAGACAGTAGTTATATAGGATGGTGTGTATGGACAGTAGTTATATAGGATGGTGTGTACAGACGGTAGTTATATAGGATGGTGTGTATGGACGGTTGTACAGTAGTTATATAGGATGGTGTGTACGACGGTATAGACAGTAGTTATATAGGATGGTGTGTATGGACAGTATGTACGTGTTATTAGGATGGTGTGTATGGACAGTAGTTATATAGGATGGTGTGTATAGACAGTAGTTATATAGGATGGTGTGTATAGACATAGTTAAATAGGATGTGTGTATGGACAGTAGTTATATAGGATGGTGTGTATAGACAGTAGTTATATAGGATGGTGTGTACAGACAGTATGGACGGTAGTTATATAGGATGGTGTGTATAGACGTGTTATATAGGATGGTGTGTATGGACGGTAGTTATATAGGATGGTGTGTATGGACAGTATTATAAAGGATGGTGTGTATGGACTAGTTATATAGGATGGTGTGTATGGACAGTAGTTATATAGGATGGTGTGTACGGACGTATGGACAGTAGTTATATAGGATGGTGTGTATGGACAGTAATTATATAGGATGGTGTGTATGGACGTAGTTATATAGGATGGTGTGTACAGACAGTATGTACAGTAGTTATATGGATGGTGTGTATGGACGGTAGTTATATAGGATGGTGTGTATGGACAGTAGTTATGTAGGATGGTGTGTATGGACAGTATGGACGGTAGTTATATAGGATGGTGTGTATGGACGGTATGGACAGTAGTTATATAGGATGGTGTGTATAGAGCAGTATGGACAGTAGTTATATAGGATGGTGTGTATGGACGGTAGTTATATAGGATGGTGTGTATGGACAGTAGTTATATAGGATGGTGTGTATAGACAGTATGGACAGTAGTTATATAGGATGGTGTGTATGGACAGTAGTTATTTGTTGTATAGACAGTAGTTATATAGGATGGTGTGTATGAACAGTAGTTATATAGGATGGTGTGTATGGACAGTAGTATATAGGATGGTGTGTATGGACAGTAGTTATATAGGATGGTGTGTATAGACAGTATGGACGGTAGTTATATAGGATGGTGTGTATAGACAGTAGTTATATAGGATGGTGTGTTTCGACAGTATGGACAGTAGTTATATAGGATGGTGTGTATAGACAGTATAGACAGTAGTTATATAGGATGGTGTGTATGGACGGTATGTACAGTAGTTATATAGGATGGTGTGTATAGACAGTAGTTATTATAGGATGGTGTGTACAGACGGTAGTTATATAGGATGGTGTGTACAGACAGTAGTTATATAGGATGGTGTGTATAGACGGTATGTACAGTAGTTATATAGGATGGTGTGTACAGACAGTATAGACAGTAGTTATATAGGATGGTGTGTATAGAGCAGTATGTACAGTAGTTATATAGGATGGTGTGTATAGACAGTAGTTATATAGGATGGTGTGTATAGACAGTAGTTATATAGGATGGTGTGTACAGACAGTATAGTCAGTAGTTATATAGGATGGTGTGTATGGACGGTAGTCATATAGGATGGTGTTTATGGACGGTAGTTATATGGGATGGTGTGTATGGACAGTAGTTATATAGGATGGTGTGTATGGACAGTATAGACAGTAGTTATATAGGATGGTGTGTATAGACGGTAGTTATATAGGATGGTGTGTATAGACAGTAGTTATATAGGATGGTGAGTACAGACAGTATGGACAGTAGTTATATAGGATGGGGTGTACAGACAGTAGTTAAAAGGATGGTGTGTATCAGACAGTAGTTAAAAAGGATGGTGTGTACAGACGGTAGTTATATAGCATGGTGTGTACAGACGGTATAGACAGTAGTAATATAGGATGGTGTGTACAAACGGTAGTAATATAGGATGGTGTGTACGGACAGTGGTTATATAGGATGGTGTGTGCAGACAGTATGGACAGTAGTTATATAGGATGGTGTGTATAGACGGTAGTTATATAGGATGGTGTATATAGACAGTATGGACAGTAGTTATATAGGATGGTGTGTACAGACGGTATAGACAGTAGTTATATGGGATGGTGTGTATAGACAGTATGGACAGTAGTTATATAGGATGGTGTGTATAGACAGTATAGACAGTAGTTATATAGGATGGTGTGTACGACAGTATGTACAGTAGTTATATAGGATGGTGTGTACAGACAGTATGGACAGTAGTTATATGGGATGGTGTGTATGGACAGTATGTACAGTAGTTATATAGGATGGTGTGTATAGACAGTAGTTATATGGGATGGTGTGTATAGACGGTAGTTATATAGGATGGTGTGTACAGACAGTAGTTATATGGGATGGTGTGTATAGACAGTTGTACAGTAGTTATATAGGATGTTGTGTACGGACAGTATAGACAGTAGTTATATAGGATGGTGTGTATAGACAGTATGTACAGTAGTTATATGGGTGGTGTGTATAGACAGTAGTTATATAGGATGGTGTGTATGGACGGTAGTTATATAGGATGGTGTGTATAGACAGTATTATGGTGTTATAGACAGTAGTTATATAGGATGGTGTGTATGGACAGTAGTTATATGGGATGGTGTGTACCGTATGGACAGTAGTTATATAGGATGGTGTGTATGGACAGTAGTTATATAGGATGGTGTGTATGGACAGTAGTTATATAGGATGGTGTGTATGGACAGTAGTTATATAGGATGGTGTGTATAGACAGTAGTTATATAGGATGGTGTGTATGGACAGTATTATATAGGATGGTGTGTACGACAGTATGGACAGTAGTTATATAGGATGGTGTGTACGGACAGTAGTTATATAGGATGGTGTGTATGGACAGTAGTTATATAGGATGGTGTGTACGGACGGTATGTACAGTAGTTATATAGGATGGTGTGTACAGACAGTATAGACAGTAGTTATATAGGATGGTGTGTATAGACAGTTGTACAGTAGTTATATAGGATGGTGTGTATGGACGGTAGTTATATAGGATGGTGTGTATAGACAGTAGTTGTATAGGATGGTGTGTACGGACGGTATGGTCAGTAGTTATATGGGTGGTGTGTATGGACAGTAGTCATATAGGATGGTGTTTATAGACAGTAGTTATATGGGATGGTGTGTATGGACAGTAGTTATATAGGATGGTGTGTATAGACAGTATAGACGGTAGTTATATAGGATGGTGTGTATAGACGGTAGTTATATAGGATGGTGTGTATAGACAGTAGTTATATAGGATGGTGTGTACAGACGGTATAGACAGTAGTTATATAGGATGGTGTGTACAGACGTAGTTATAAAGGATGGTGTGTACAGACAGTAGTTAAAAAGGATGGTGTGTACGGACTAGTTATATAGCATGGTGTGTACAGACAGTATGGACAGTAGTAATATAGGATGGTGTGTACAGACGGTATAATATGGATGGTGTGTGCAGACAGTAGTTATATAGGATGGTGTGTACAACAGTATAGACATAGTTATATAGGATGGTGTGTATGGACGGTAGTTATATAGGATGGTGTATATAGACAGTATGGACAGTGGTTATATGGATGGTGTGTACGGACGTATAGACGGTAGTTATATAGGATGGTGTGTATAGACAGTATGGACAGTAGTTATATAGGATGGTGTGTATGGACGGTATGGACAGTAGTTATATAGGATGGTGTGTACAGACGTATGTACAGTAGTTATATAGGATGGTGTGTACGACAGTATGGACAGTAGTTGTATAGGATGGTGTGTATAGACAGTATGTACAGTAGTTATATAGGATGGTGTGTATAGACGGTAGTTATATAGGATGGTGTGTATGGACAGTAGTTATATGGGATGGTGTGTACAGACAGTAGTTATATGGGATGGTGTGTATAGACGGTATGTACAGTAGTTATATGGGATGTTGTGTCCGCGTATAGACGTGTTATATGGATGGTGTGTATAGACGACAGTAGTTATATAGGATGGTGTGTATGGACGGTAGTTATATAGGATGGTGTGTATAGACGGTAGTTATATAGGATGGTGTGTATGACAGTAGTTAAACAGGATGGTGTGTATAGACAGTAGTTATATGGGATGGTGTGTATAGACAGTAGTTATATAGGATGGTGTGTACAGACAGTATGGACAGTAGTTATATAGGATGGTGTGTATAGACAGTAGTTATATAGGATGGTGTGTATGGACAGTAGTTATATAGGATGGTGTGTATGGACAGTAGTTATATAGGATGGTGTGTATAGACAGTAGTTATATAGGATGGTGTGTATGGACAGTAGTTATATAGGATGGTGTGTACGACAGTATGGACAGTAGTTATATAGGATGGTGTGTATGGACAGTAGTTATATAGGATGGTGTGTATGGACAGTAGTTATATAGGAGTGGTGTGTACAGACAGTATGTACAGTAGTTATATAGGATGGTGTGTATGGACGGTAGTTATATAGGATGGTGTGTATGGACAGTGTTATGTAGGATGGTGTGTTCGGTATGGACGTAGTTATATAGGATGGTGTGTATGGACAGTATAGACAGTAGTTATATGGATGGTGTGTAAAGACATATACATAGTTATATAGGATGGTGTGTATGGACGTAGTTATATGGATGGTGTGTATGGACAGTATTATATGGATGGTGTGTATAGACAGTATAGACGGTAGTTATATAGATGGTGTGTATGGACGGTAGTTATATAGATGGTGTGTATAGACAGTAGTTATATAGGATGGTGTGTATGACGGTAATATATTGGATGGTGTGTATGCAGTAGTTATATAGGATGGTGTGTATAGACAGTATAGAGATTATATAGGATGGTGTGTATGGACGGTAGTTATATAGGATGGTGTGTACAGACGTATGGACAGTAGTTATATGGGATGGTGTGTATGGACGCGGTTTTATAGGATGGTGTGTATAGACGTTGTACGGTAGTTATATAGGATGGTGTGTATAGACAGTAGTTTATAGGATGGTGTGTACGGACAGTAGTTATATAGGATGGTGTGTACGGACAGTAGTTATATAGGATGGTGTGTATGAGTTGTACAGTAGTTATATAGGATGGTGTGTCAGACAGTATAGACAGTAGTTATATGGATGGTGTGTATGGACAGTAGTTATATAGGATGGTGTATATGACTATGGACAGTAGTTATATAGGATGGTGTGTACGGACGGTATAGACATAGTTATATAGGATGGTGTGTATGGACAGTATGGACGGTAGTTATATAGGATGGTGTGTATGGACGGTATGACGTAGTTATATAGGATGGTGTGTACGGACGGTATGTACGGTAGTTATATAGGATGGTGTGTACGAGTATGACAGTAGTTATATAGGATGGTGTGTATAGACGTATGTGCAGTAGTTATATAGGATGTGTGTATGGACGGTAGTTATATGGGATGGTGTGTATGGACAGTAGTTATATAGGATGGTGTGTACGGACGGTAGTTATATGGATGGTGTGTATGGACAGTATGTACAGTAGTTATATAGGATGGTGTGTACAGACGGTATAGACAGTAGTTATATGGATGGTGTGTATAACTGTACAGTAGTTAAATAGGATGGTGTGTATAGACAGTATTATATGGATGGTGTGTATAGACGGTAGTTATATAGATGGTGTGTACGACAGTATAGTCAGTATTTATAGGATGGTGTGTATGGACGGTAGTCATATAGGATGGTGTTTATAGACAGTATTATACAGGATGGTGTGTATGACATAGTTATATAGGATGGTGTGTATAGACGGTATGGACGTAGTTATATAGATGGTGTGTATAGACGTAGTTATATAGGATGGTGTGTATGGACAGTATTATTGGATGGTGTGTACGGACAGTATAGACAGTAGTTATATAGGATGGTGTGTACAGACAGTAGTTATATAGGATGGTGTGTACAGACGGTGTTAAAGGATGGTGTGTACAGACGGTAGTTTTATAGCATGGTGTGTACGGACGTATAGACAGTAGTTATATAGGATGGTGTGTACAGACGTAGTAATATAGATGTGTGTACAGCGTAGTTATATGGGATGGTGTGTACGGACGTATGGACAGTAGTTATATAGGATGGTGTGTATGGACATATTATATAGGATGGTGTGTATAGACGTTGGACGGTGTTATATAGGATGGTGTGTCGTTGACGTAGTTATATGGATGGTGTGTATGACGTTGACGGTAGTTATATAGGATGTGTTATACGTATGGACGGTAGTTATATAGGATGGTGTGTAGGTTGTTGTTATTTGTGTGTACGACTATGGACGTGTTATATAGGATGGTGTGTAGTACTATTATATGGTGGTGTGTTACGTGTTATATGGGATGGTGTTTATAGACATGTTATATGGGATGGTGTGTTGGACAGTAGTTATATAGATGGTGTGTATAGACAGTATGTACAGTAGTTATATGGGATGGTGTGTACGGACAGTATGGACAGTAGTTATATAGGATGGTGTGTATAGACAGTTGCAGTGTTATATAGGATGGTGTGTATGGACGGTATTATATGGATGGTGTGTATCGTAGTTATTGGATGGTGGTATAGACAGTGTTATATGATTTTATGGACTTTATCATATGGTGGTGTTTATGGACAGTAGTTATATAGGATGGTGTGTATGGACGTAGTTATATGGGATGGTGTGTATAGACAGTATAGACAGTAGTTATATAGGATGGTGTGTATAGACAGTAGTTATATAGGATGGTGTGTATGGACAGTAGTTATGTGGATGGTGTGTATGGACAGTATAGACGTATTATATAGGATGGTGTGTATAGACTTACGTGGTTATATGGATGGTTGTATAGACAGTAGTTATCAGGATGGTGTGTATGGACAGTAGATATTGGATGGTGTGTATGGACAGTAGTTATATAGGATGGTGTGTATAGACAGTATAGACAGTAGTTATATAGGATGGTGTGTATGGACAGTAGTTATATAGGATGGTGTGTATAGACAGTATTATATAGGATGGTGTGTATGGACAGTGATATATATGGATGGTGTGTATGGACAGTAGTTATATAGGATGGTGTGTATAGACAGTATAGACGTAGTTATATAGGATGGTGTGTATAGACAGTAGTTATATAGGATGGTGTGTCGGACAGTATGGACAGTAGTTATATAGGATGGTGTGTATGTAGACAGTAGTTATATAGGATGGTGTGTATGGACAGTATGTACTAGTTATATAGGATGGTGTGTATAGACAGTAGTTATATAGGATGGTGTGTACAGACAGTAGTTATATGGGATGGTGTGTACAGACGTTAGTTATATGGGATGGTGTGTATAGACAGTATGTGCAGTAGTTATATAGGATGGTGTTTCAACAGTATAGACAGTAGTTATATAGGATGGTGTGTATGGACAGTAGTTATATGGGATGGTGTATATGGACAGTATGGACAGTAGTTATATAGGATGGTGTGTGTAGACAGTAGTTATATAGGATGGTGTGTATGGACAGTATGGACAGTAGTTATATAGGATGGTGTGTATAGACAGTATAGACAGTAGTTATATAGGATGGTGTGTATGGACAGTATGTACGGTTATATAGGATGGTGTTACCGTTAGACAGTAGTTATATAGGATGGTGTGTATAGACAGTATGTACGTAGTTATATAGGATGGTGTGTATGACAGTAGTTATATAGGATGGTGTGTATAGACAGTAGTTATATAGGATGGTGTGTACAGACAGTAGTTATATAGGATGGTGTGTATAGACAGTTGTACAGTAGTTATATAGATGGTGTGTACGACAGTATAGACAGTAGTTATATAGGATGGTGTGTATAGACAGTATGTACAGTAGTTAAATAGGATGGTGTGTATGGACAGTAGTTATATGGGATGGTGTGTATGGACGGTAGTTATATAGGATGGTGTGTACAGACAGTATAGTCAGTAGTTATATAGGATGGTGTGTATGGACAGTAGTCATATGGATGGTGTTTATAGACAGTAGTTATATAGGATGGTGTGTATGGACAGTAGTTATATAGGATGGTGTGTATGACAGTATAGACAGTAGTTATATAGGATGGTGTGTATAGACAGTAGTTATATAGGATGGTGTGTATGGACAGTAGTTATATAGGATGGTGAGTACAGACAGTATGGACAGTAGTTATATAGGATGGGGTGTACAGACAGTAGTTAAATAGGATGGTGTGTACAGACAGTAGTTAAATAGGATGGTGTGTACGGACGGTAGTTTTATAGCATGGTGTGTACAGACAGTATGGACAGTATAATATAGGATGGTGTGTACAGACAGTAGTAATATAGGATGGTGTGTACAGACGGTAGTTATATAGGATGGTGTGTACAGACAGTATAGACAGTAGTTATATAGGATGGTGTGTATAGACAGTAGTTATATAGGATGGTGTATATAGACAGTATGGACAGTAGTTATATAGGATGGTGTTACGGACAGTATAGACAGTAGTTATATGGATGGTGTGTATAGACAGTATGGACGGTAGTTATATAGGATGGTGTGTATAGACAGTATGACAGTAGTTATATGGATGGTGTGTACAGACAGTATGTACAGTAGTTATATAGGATGGTGTGTACGACAGTATGACAGTAGTTATATAGGATGGTGTGTATAGACAGTATGTACAGTAGTTATATAGGATGGTGTGTATGGACAGTAGTTATATAGGATGGTGTGTATAGACAGTAGTTATATAGGATGGTGTGTACAGACAGTAGTTATATAGGATGGTGTGTATAGACAGTATGTCAGTAGTTATATAGGATGGTGTGTCGCAGTATAGACAGTAGTTATATGGATGGTGTGTATAGACAGTATGTACAGTAGTTATATAGGATGGTGTGTATAGACGGTAGTTATATAGGATGGTGTGTATAGACGGTAGTTATATAGGATGGTGTGTACAGACAGTATAGTCAGTAGTTATATAGGATGGTGTGTATGGACAGTAGTCATATGGGATGGTGTTTGTAACAGTAGTTTGGTGTGTATGGACAGTAGTTATATAGGATGGTGTGTATAGACAGTATGACGGTAGTTATATAGGATGGTGTGTATAGACAGTAGTTATATAGGATGGTGTGTATGGACAGTAGTTATATAGGATGGTGAGTACAGACGGTATAGACAGTAGTTATATAGGATGGTGTGTACAGACAGTAGTTAAAAAGGATGGTGTGTACAGACAGTAGTTAAATAGGATGGTGTGTACAGACAGTATTATTAGCATGGTGTGTACAGACAGTATAGACAGTAGTAATATAGAATGGTGTGTACAGAGAGTAGTAATATAGGATGGTGTGTACAGACAGTAGTTATATAGGATGGTGTGTACAGACGGTATAGACAGTAGTAATATAGGATGGTGTGTATAGACAGTAGTTATATAGGATGGTGTATATAGACGTATGGACAATAGTTATATAGGATGGTGTGTACAGACGTATAGACAGTAGTTATATAGGATGGTGTGTATAGACAGTATGGACAGTAGTTATATAGGATGGTGTGTATGGACAGTATAGACGGTAGTTATATAGGATGGTGTGTACGGACAGTATAGACAGTAGTTATATAGGATGGTGTATACAGACAGTATGGACGGTAGTTATATAGGATGGTGTGTACGACGATAGACGTAGTTATATAGGATGGTGTGTACAGACAGTAGTTATAAAGGATGGTGTGTATAGACAGTATGGACAGTAGTTATATAGGATGGTGTGTATGGACAGTACTTATAGGATGGTGTGTATGGACGGTAGTTATGTAGGATGGTGTGTATAGACAGTATAGACAGTAGTTATATAGGATGGTGTGTATGGACAGTAGTTATATAGGATGGTGTGTATGGACAGTAGTTATATGGATTGTGTGTATAGACAGTATAGACAAGTAGTTATATAGGATGGTGTGTATGGACAGTAGTTATATAGGATGGTCTGTTGGACAGTAGTTATGTAGGATGGTGTGTACAGACAGTATGGACAGTAATTATATAGGATGGTGTGTATAGACAGTATGGACAGTAGTTATATAGGATGGTGTGTATGGACAGTAGTTATGTAGGATGGTGTGTATAGACAGTATGGACAGTAGTTATATAGGATGGTGTGTATAGACAGTATAGACGGTGTTATATAGGATGGTGTGTATGGACAGTAGATATCTAGGATGGTGTGTATGGACGGTAGTTATATGGATGGTGTGTATAGACAGTATAGACAGTAGTTATATAGGATGGTGTGTATGGACAGTAGTTATATGGGATGGTGTTATAGACGGTAGTTATATAGGATGGTGTGTATGGACAGTAGTTATATGGATGGTGTGTATAGAACAGTAGTTATATAGGATGGTGTGTATGGACAGTAGTTATATGGGTGGTGTGTATAGACGGTAGTTATATAGGATGGTGTGTACGGACAGTATGGACAGTAGTTATATGGGATGGTGTGTATAGACGGTAGTTATATAGGATGGTGTGTATGGACAGTAGTTATATAGGATGGTGTGTATGGACAGTAGTTATATAGGATGGTGTGTATGGACAGTAGTTATATAGGATGGTGTGTATAGACAGTATGTACGGTAGTTATATAGGATGGTGTGTATAACAGTAGTTATATGGGATGGTGTGTATAGACAGTAGTTATATAGGATGGTGTGTACAGACGGTAGTTATATAGGATGGTGTGTATAGACAGTATGTACGGTAGTTATATAGGATGGTGTGTACAGACAGTATAGACGTAGTTATATAGGATGGTGTGTATAGACAGTATGTACAGTAGTTAAATAGGATGGTGTGTATAGACAGTAGTTATATAGGATGGTGTGTATAGACAGTAGTTATATAGGATGGTGTGTACAGACAGTATAGTCAGTAGTTATATAGGATGGTGTGTATGGACAGTAGTCATATAGGATGGTGTTTATAGACAGTAGTTATATAGGATGGTGTGTATGGACAGTAGTTATATAGGATGGTGTGTATAGACAGTATAGACAGTAGTTATATAGGATGGTGTGTATAGACAGTAGTTATATAGGATGGTGTGTATAGACAGTAGTTATATAGGATGGTGAGTACAGACAGTATAGACAGTAATTATATAGGATGGTGTGTACAGACAGTAGTTAAAAAGGATGGTGTGTACAGACAGTAGTTATAAAGGATGGTGTGTACAGACAGTAGTTTTATAGCATGGTGTGTACAGACAGTATAGACAGTAGTAATATAGGATGGTGTGTACAGACAGTAGTAATATAGGATGGTGTGTACAGACAGTAGTTATATAGGATGGTGTGTACAGACAGTATAGACGGTAGTTATATAGGATGGTGTGTATAGACAGTAGTTATATAGGATGGTGTATATAGACAGTATGGACGGTAGTTATATGGATGGTGTGTACAGACAGTATAGACAGTAGTTATATAGGATGGTGTGTATAGACAGTATGGACAGTAGTTATATAGGATGGTGTGTATAGACAGTATAGACAGTAGTTATATAGGATGGTGTGTACAGACAGTATGTACAGTAGTTATATAGGATGGTGTGTACAGACAGTATAGACAGTATTATATAGGATGGTGTGTATGGACAGTAGTTATATAGGATGGTGTGTTAGACGTTGTACAGTAGTTATATAGGATGGTGTGTATAGACAGTAGTTATATAGGATGGTGTGTATAGACAGTAGTTATATAGGATGGTGTGTACAGACAGTAGTTATATAGGATGGTGTGTATGGACGTATGTACGGTAGTTATATAGGATGGTGTGTACAGACAGTATAGACAGTATTATATAGGATGGTGTGTATAGACAGTTGTACAGTAGTTATTGGGATGGTGTGTATAGACAGTGTTATATAGGATGGTGTGTATGACAGTAGTTATATAGGATGGTGTGTACAGACAGTATAGTCAGTAGTTATATAGGATGGTGTGTATGGACGTAGTCATATAGGATGGTGTTTATAGACATAGTTATATAGGATGGTGTGTATGGACAGTAGTTATATAGGATGGTGTGTATAGACAGTATAGAGCAGTAGTTATATAGGATGGTGTGTATGGACGGTAGTTATATAGGATGGTGTGTATAGACAGTAGTTATATAGGATGGTGAGTACAGACAGTATAGACAGTATTATATAGGATGGGGTGTACAGACAGTAGTTAAAAGGATGGTGTGTACAGACAGTAGTTAAAAAGGATGGTGTGTACAGACAGTAGTTATATAGCATGGTGTGTACAGACGTATAGACAGTAGTAATATAGAATGGTGTGTACAGAGAGTAGTAATATAGGATGGTGTGTACAGACAGTAGTTATATAGGATGGTGTGTATCAGACAGTATAGACAGTAGTAATATAGGATGGTGTGTATAGACAGTAGTTATATAGGATGGTGTATATAGACGGTATGGACAGTTTATATAGGATGGTGTGTACAGACAGTATAGACAGTAGTTATATAGGATGGTGTGTATAGACGTATGGACAGTAGTTATATAGGATGGTGTGTATAGACAGTATAGACATAGTTATATAGGATGGTGTGTACAGACAGTATAGACAGTAGTTATATAGGATGGTGTATACAACAGTATGGACAGTAGTTATATAGGATGGTGTGTACAACGTATAGACAGTAGTTATATGGGATGGTGTGTACAGACGTAGTTAAAAAGGATGGTGTGTATAGACAGTATGGACAGTAGTTATATAGGATGGTGTGTATGGACAGTACTTTATGGATGGTGTGTATGGACAGTAGTTATATAGGATGGTGTGTATAGACAGTATAGACAGTAGTTATATAGGATGGTGTGTATAGACAGTAGTTATATGGATGGTGTGTATGGACAGTAGTTATATAGGATTGTGTGTATAGACGTATAGACAAGTAGTTATATAGGATGGTGTGTATAGACAGTAGTTATATAGGATGGTCTGTATGGACAGTAGTTATGTGGGATGGTGTGTACAGACGGTATGGACAGTATTATATAGGATGGTGTGTATAGAGCAGTATGGACAGTAGTTATATAGGATGGTGTGTATGGACAGTAGTTATGTAGGATGGTGTGTATAGACAGTATAGACGGTAGTTATATAGGATGGTGTGTATAGACAGTATAGACAGTAGTTATATAGGATGGTGTGTATGGACAGTAGATATCTAGGATGGTGTGTATGGACAGTAGTTATATAGGATGGTGTGTATAGACAGTATAGACAGTAGTTATATAGGATGGTGTGTATGGACAGTAGTTATATAGGATGGTGTGTATGGACAGTAGTTATATAGGATGGTGTGTATAGACAGTAGTTATATAGGATGGTGTGTATAGACAGTAGTTATATAGGATGGTGTGTATAGACGGTAGTTATATAGGATGGTGTGTATAGACGGTAGTTATATAGGATGGTGTGTACAGACAGTATGGACAGTAGTTATATAGGATGGTGTGTATAGACAGTATTATATAGGATGGTGTGTATGGACAGTAGTTATATGGGATGGTGTGTATGGACAGTAGTTATATAGGATGGTGTGTATAGACAGTAGTTATATAGGATGGTGTGTATGGACAGTATGTACAGTAGTTATATAGGATGGTGTGTATGGACAGTAGTTATATGGGATGGTGTGTATGGACAGTAGTTATATAGGATGGTGTGTACAGACAGTAGTTATATAGGATGGTGTGTATAGACAGTATGTACAGTAGTTATATAGGATGGTGTGTACAGCTATAGACAGTAGTTATATAGGATGGTGTGTATACTATGTACAGTAGTTAAATAGGATGGTGTGTATAGACGGTAGTTATATAGGATGGTGTGTATAGACAGTAGTTATATAGGATGGTGTGTACAGACAGTTAGTCAGTAGTTATATAGGATGGTGTGTATGGACAGTGGCTATGGATGGTGTTTATAGACAGTAGTTATATAGGATGGTGTGTATGGACAGTAGTTATATAGGATGGTGTGTATAGACAGTATAGACAGTAGTTATATAGGATGGTGTGTATAGACAGTAGTTATATAGGATGGTGTGTATGGACAGTAGTTATATAGGATGGTGTGTACGGACGTAGACAGTAATTATATAGGATGGGGTGTACGGACGTGTTATTAGGATGGTGTGTATAGACAGTAGTTAAAAAGGATGGTGTGTACAGACGTAGTTTTATAGCATGGTGTGTACAGACAGTATGGACAGTAGTAATATAGGATGGTGTGTACAGACAGTAGTAATTAGGATGGTGTGTACAGACAGTAGTTATATAGGATGGTGTGTATTCGACAGTATAGACAGTAGTTATATAGGATGGTGTGTATAGACAGTAGTTATATAGGATGGTGTATATAGACAGTATGGACAGTAGTTATATAGGATGGTGTGTACAGACAGTATAGACAGTATTATATGGATGGTGTGTATAGACAGTTGGACAGTAGTTATATAGGATGGTGTGTATAGACAGTTAGACGTAGTTATATAGGATGGTGTGTTCAGACAGTATGTACAGTAGTTATATAGGATGGTGTTACGACGTTAGACAGTAGTTATATAGGATGGTGTGTATGGACAGTAGTTATTAGGATGGTGTGTATAGACAGTATGGACAGTAGTTATATAGGATGGTGTGTATAGACAGTAGTTATATAGGATGGTGTGTATAGACAGTAGTTATATAGGATGGTGTGTACAGACAGTAGTTATATAGGATGGTGTGTATAGACAGTATGTACAGTAGTTATATAGGATGGTGTGTACGACAGTATAGACAGTAGTTATATAGGATGGTGTGTATAGACAGTATGTACAGTAGTTATATAGGATGGTGTGTATGACGTAGTTATATGGATGGTGTGTATGTAGTTCTATGGGATGGTGTGTCGGACAGTTAGACAGTTTTTAGGATGGTGTGTATGGACGTATTCATATAGATGTGTTTATGGACAGTTTATATGATGGTGTGTATGGACAGTAGTTATATAGGATGGTGTGTATAGACATTCGTATGTGGTGTGTATGACTAGTTATATATGGTGTGTATAGACGTATTATATAGGATGGTGTGTATAGACAGTATAGACAGTAGTTATATAGGATGGTGTGTACGGACGGTAGTTAAAGGATGGTGTGTACGACATAGTTAAAGGATGGTGTGTAAGACAGTAGTTATTAGCATGGTGTGTACAACGTTGGTGTTATTGTGTACGACATAGTAATATAGATGGTGTGTACAGACAGTATTATTATGTTGTACGACGTATAGACAGTAGTTATATAGGATGGTGTGTATAACGTATTATATGGATTTATGTATGACGGTAGTTATATGGGATGGTGTTATCTTACGTATTTTGGTGGTGTTATAGACAGTATGGACGTAGTTTATGATGGTGTGTATAACGTATGACATAGTTATATGGATGGTGTGTATGGACAGTATAGACTAGTTATATAGGATGGTGTGTACAGACAGTATGGACTATTTATAGATGGTGTGTCGGACATATGTTATATAGGATGGTGTGTACAACGGTAGTTAAAAAGGATGGTGTGTATGACAGTGTTATATAGGATGGTGTGTATGGACGGTAGTTTATGATGTGTGTATGACATGGTATTATATGTGGTGTGTATATCAGTTTATTATGTGTGTATGACTGTTATATGGTGGTGTGTATGGACGGTGTTATTAATTGTTATGCATTTTATTTGTGTGTATAACGTAGTTATATGTGGTGTATGATGTTTGTTGTGTGTATACTATGACAGTTTATTGATGGTGTGTATACTTTTGACAGTAGTTATATGGATGGTGTGTATACTAGTTGTAAGATGTGTGTATAGACTTACAGTAGTTATAAGGTGGTGTGTATGACAGTTGACATAGTTATATGGATGGTGTGTATACGTATATCTAGGATGGTGTGTATGTTTTGTGTTTGATTATTATGGTGTGGGTTATGGATTTATAGACATTTATATGATGTGTGTATACGTAGTTTTATGGTGTGTATACGTATTTTGGATTGTATAATTTTATGCTTTTATGTGTGTGTCGTGTTATATAATGGTGTGTATGACTAGTTATATAGATGTGTTTACAGTAGTTATATAGGATGGTTCTGTGTATGTGTTATTGTGGTTGTTAACAGTATTTTGGATTGTTGTTTTTTGTTGTATGACGTATTATTGTGTGTGTCAGACGTATAGACAGTAGTTATATGGGATGGTGTGTACTGGAGTATAATGTGTGTGCGTGTTATATAGGATGGTGTGTATGGCTAGTTGTGTGTATGTTACAGTAGTTTGGTGTTTTGGTGTTATTTGGTGTGTATTGACGTAGTTTATAGGTGTGTGTATGCTTGGGTTTATATGATGGTGTGTATGGACATAGTTATATAGGATGGTGTGTTGACGGTTGTTATATAGGATGGTGTGTATGACAGTAGTTATTTTATAGTAGTTATATGGATGGTGTGTATGAACGGTATTATTGGATGGTGTTATAGTTAGTGTTATATAATGGTGTGTATGGACGTAGTTATTGGATGTTTTATGGTTTATATGATGGTGATTCTATGACAGTATTATATAGATTTGTACGCAGTAGTTATTGGATGGTGTGTATGCGTAGTTATATAGGATGGTGTGTATGACAGTATTTTGTGGTAGACTGTTATATAGATGGTGTGTATGACGGTAGTTTTGTGGTGTGTATGGACATATTATATAGGATGGTGTGTATGGACGTTCTTTAATTAATGGATGGTTGTTGTTTATAGGATGGTGTGTATTGACAGTAGTTATATGGATGGTGTTATTGAGTAGTTATATAGGATGGTGTGTATGATAAGTTTATATGGTGTGTTATGTTATTATTTTTGTTTATTATATAGGATGTGTGTATAGTTGACTTTATATGGGATGGTGTGTATACGTAGTTATATAGGATGGTGTGTATAATTTTTTTTTCTGTTATTGTTGTGTTATTTTATTGTTATGACATTTTTTGGACAGTGTTTTAGGATGGTGTGTATGCGGTGTATTGATGGTGTTACGTTGATGGTTATTTATATATGATGCGTAGTTATATTTGTTCTACAGTATGGACTAGTTATATAATGGTGTGTATGGGTTTATATGGATGTTGTATGCGTAGTTATTAATTTATGACATGTTTATGGATGGTTTTCAGTTTATATGGGATGTTGTATGGACAGTTTTTATGGTGTTCCGTTACGTGTTATATGATGGTGTGTATGGACGTATTTATGGATGTGTGTATGACAGTAGTTTTAGGATGGTGTTACGCTTTTTTGTGCACGTTTATATGATGTTGTATGGACAGTATTTTATTGGATGGTTGTAGGTTTATATGGTGGTGTGTATTTTTATGTGTGTATGACAGTTATTTATGATGGTTTGACATTTATATAGGATGTGTATATATGTTATATGGGATGGTGTTTAGTGTTTTGATTTTTGTCGTTTATATGGATGGTGTGTATGACAGTAGTTATTGGATGGTGTGTATGGACTAGTTATATAGGATGGTGTGTTTGGTTTGGTGTTGTTGGACGTGTTTATGATGTGTGTATAATGTGACATTTTGTGGTGTTTGACAGTTTTATGGATGGTGTGTATAAATTTATATAGGATGTGTGTTAGTTATTAGTGTGTTGCGTATAGACGTTTATATAGGATGGTGTTATGAGTAGTTATATGGGATGGTATGGCGTATGACAGTGTTATATATGTGTGTATAGAGTTGGTTTATAGGATGGTGTGTATAACAGTTGGTTTTGGATGGTGTGTATTGTTTTGTGTTGTTGACGGTAGTTATTGGATTTGTATTGACAGTAGTTTATTGGTTGTATGTTGATAGTTATATAGGATGGTGTTATAGACAGTTTATATAGGATGGTGTGTTGCTGTGACAGTAGTTATATAGGATGGTGTGTATTTATTAGGATGGTGTGTACACTAATGTTATTATGTGTGTATAAGTATAACATAGTTATATGATGGTGTATACATTATGTGTTGACAGTAGTTATATGGATGGTGTGTATAACTTTTGTTTGTTGTTGACTTTTATGGATTTGTACACAGTATAACAGTAGTTATATATGGTGTTATGGACGTAGTTATATAGGATGGTGTGTATCTGTTATATGGATGGTGTGTATGCGTTTTGTTTTGGACTTTATATGGTGTTTTTTTTTTTTACAACGTTACTAGTTATTATGTTTATTTTTTAATGTGTTTGACTATTATATGGATGGTGTGTACACATTTTATTTTATAGACGTAGTTATAGGATTTTATAGGTAGTTATATGATGGTGTGTACAACAGTTTTTTGGTTATGACATAGTTATATGGATGGTGTGTATGGCGTTTTATAGGATTTTGTTGTGTTACAGTAGTTATATGATGTGTTATGGACAGTAGTTATATAGGATGGTGTTATAGGCGTAGTTATATAGGATGTGTGATAGACATGTATAGACGTAGTTATATAATGGTGTGTATGGACGTAGTTATATTGTGTGTATGACTTTTATAATGTTTATAACAGTTTTTGGATGGTGTGTATGGACTTGGATGGTGTGTATGACTTTTATGGTGGTGTGTATGACGTATGGACGTATTTTAATGGTGTGTATGACGGTAGTTATTGGATGGTGTGTATGGACTAGTTATGTTTGCTATTATTGGTATGTTTGTATTTTTTATGGTAGTTATATAGGATGGTGTGTTGCTTTATATAATGGTGTGTACTATGACAGTAGTTATATGATGGTGTGTATAGACAGTATGCAGTGTTATATAGGATGGTGTGTATGACGGTAGTTATATAGGATGGTGTGTACGACGTAGTTATTGGATGGTGTGTATGGGTTTATATGGATGGTGTGTATGGACGTGTTATATGGATGGTGTGTATGACGGTAGTTATATATTTTATTCTGGATGGTTTTGCGGTTTATATAGGATGGTGTGTATAACATAGTTATATAGATGGTGTGTACTTGACTTTATATAGGATGGTGTGTATAGCAGTAGTTTATATGATTTGTATAGACAGTATTTTGGACAGTAGTTTTGGATTTTCGGTTTTTATTGTTATGTGTACTGTTATATGATGTTTATGACATATTATATAGGATGGTTTATACTGTATTGGATGGTTGTATGACTTTTATAGGATGGTGTGTATGGACGGTGTTTTAGGATGGTGTTACATTACAGTGTTTTATGGTTTTACGTTTACAGTTTTGATGGTGTGTACTTATGGTGTGTATACGTATAACATTTATATAGATGGTGTTATAACGGTAGTTATATGATGGTGTGTACGGACGTAGTTATTGGATGTGTGTCCGTATGGCTTTTGGATGGTGTGTATGGGTAGTTATATAGGATGTTTATATTTGACGGTGTTATATAGGATGGTGTGTACAAGTATGGACATAGTTATATAGGATGGTGTGTATGGACATATGGAGTGTTATATAGGATGGTTGTATACGTTTATATGATGGTGTTAGTTGACGTTTATATGGATGTGTGTCTAGTTATTAGATGGTATGACATTGTTATATGGATGGTGTGTATGGACAGTAGTTATATGGGTGGTGTGTTCTTTATATGATTTTTTAACAGTAGTTTTAGGATGGTTTATATTAGTTTATGATGTTGTTGACTTTATATAATGGTGTGTATAATGTTTATGGATGGTGTGTATGGACATATTATATGGGATGTGTGTATGGACGGTAGTTATATAGGATGTGTGTTTATGGACAGTAGTTATATAGGATGGTTGTATGACAGTAGTTATTTGTTGTTACAGTTTTTATGTGTTTGAATATTATGGATGGTGTGTATAGACAGTATGGACATAGTTATATAATGTGTTTGATATTTATGATGGTTTTATATTATATGGATGGTGTTATAACGTATAGACAGTAGTTTATAGGATGGTGTGTATGAATAGTTATATAGGATGGTGTGTTGACTATTTATATTTTATGGCATGTTATATAGGATGGTGTGTATGGACTTTTTGATGGTGTGTATTGACAGTAGTTATATGGATGGTGTGTATGACAGTAGTTATATAGGATGGTGTGTTGACAGTAGTTATATGGGATGGTGTTATGACAGTGTTATTGGATGGTGTGTTGGACAGTTTATATAGGATGGTGTGTATAGACAGTTGGGTTTATATATGTGTGTATGACAGTGTTATATAGGATGGTGTGTATGCAGTTTTTATATAGGATGGTTTATAACATTAACATAGTTATATAGGATGGTGTGTATGACGTATTATATGATGGTGTGTATGAGACAGTATTATATATGGTGTGTATGCGTTGTATATAGGATGGTGTGTATACTAGTTATATGATGGTGTTATAAAGTAGTTATATGGATTTTATTACGTAGTTATATAGGATGTGTTATATTTTATTGTGCTATATTTTTTTTATGTTTTTGTGTGTATAGTCGCGTAGTTATTAGGATTTTATATATTATATATTTTTGCATAGTTATATGGATGGTGTTATATATTATATAATTTTTGGTTTAGTTTATGGATGGTGTTATGACAGTTTTTGTGGTGTGTATGGACAGTGTTATTTAGATGGTGTGTTGGACAGTTAGACGGTAGTTATATAGATGTGTGTATGAGACGTAGTTTTGATTGTTTGGACAGTGTTATTAGATGGTGTGTATGATGGTGTTTATGATGGTGTGTATAGGTTACGTTTTATAGATTTTATACGTAGTTTATGGATGGTGTTATAACTTTTTGATTTGTATAACTTTTGTGTTTATTAATGGTGTGTATGACGTGTTATATGGATGTGTTATGACGGTGTTATATAGGATGGTGTGTTGGACAGTAGTTTATAGGATGGTGTGTTGTGTTTTATGGTGTGTATGACATATTATATAGATGTGTGTAGGACGTTTATATAATGTTGTATGGTGGTTATTGATGGTGTGTATGGACAGTTGTTATATAGGATGGTGTGTATAGAGTTGAGTATTATATAATGGTGTGTATTGACAGTAGTTATATATGGTGTGTTAGTTTATATGTGGTGTGTATAGGATAGGATGGTGTGTATGACATAGTTATATAGGATGTTTATGGGTAGTTTATGGTTGTATACTTTATTGATGTTTTATAGTTTATATGATTTTTACTATTTATGGATGGTGTGTATGACTATAGACGTGTTATATGGGATGGTGTGTATGGACAGTAGTTATATGATGGTGTTATAAGTTTATATAGGTGGTGTGTATTGACAGTATTATTGATGTTGTATGGCTTTATATGGATGGTGTATAACATTTTATGGATGTGTATGTACAGTATTTTGGGTGTGTGTACAGGTATGATATTATATGGATGGTTGTATGACTTTATTGGATGGTGTGTTAGACATTTTGATGAGTTTATATAGGATGGTGTTATAACGTAGTTTTGGATGGTGTTTACAGTATTATTTGTTATTTTTTTTGGTACTTGACTAGTTATATAGTGGTGTGTACACAGTTTTGGTTACTTTTATGATGTTGTAGTAGACATGTTATATAGGATGGTGTGTTAGACTTTTTATTGTATGGGACTAGTTTATAGGATGTGTTACAGTATGGACAGTATTATTGTGGTGTGTATGACGTATGGACGTGTTATATAATGGTGTGTACGATGCAGTATTTATAATGGTGTGTCATGACATTTATTGGTGTTTAGACATAGTTTATAGATGGTGTGTATACGTAGTTATATGGATGGTGTGTATGGACTATTATATGGGATGGTGTGTATAGACAGTATTATATAGGATGGTTTATGACTAGTTATATGGATGGTGTGTTAGACTTGAGTTATATGATGGTGTGTGTTGGACTTTATTAGATGGTGTTATGGTCTTTATTAATGTGTTATGCTTTATATGGGATGGTGTGTATAGACAGTAGTTATATAGGATGGTGTGTACGACATTGAGTGTTATATGATGGTGTTATGGACGTTTATGTGGTGTTTATTTTATGGTGTGTATGGACTTTTTATGGTGTGTCAGCTACAGTGGTTATTGTTTTATGGACGGTAGTTATATATGGTGTTATGACAGTAGTTATATAGGATGGTGTGTACGACTAGACGGTAGTTATATAGGATGGTGTGTACAACGTAGTTTGATGGTGTGTACGGACGTTTATTGGATGTTTATGCTTTATATGCATGGTGTGTATGTATGACAGTATTATATGGATGGTGTGTACGACGGTATTATTTAGGATGGTGTGTATAGACAGTAGTTATATAGGATGGTGTGTACAGAACAGTATGGACAGTAGTTATATAGGATGGTGTGTATAGACGGTAGTTATATGGATGGTGTGTATGACGTTAGTATTATATATGGTGTGTACAGATTAGACAGTATTATATATGGTGTGTATACGTATGGACGGTAGTTATATAGGATGGTGTGTATGCGGTTTATATGGATTGTGCTGATGTTTTGGATGGTGTTGTATGGACTATTATTAGGATGGTCTGTACTAGACATATTATATAGGATGGTGTGTACGACAGTTTATATAATGTGTGTATGTATGACGTATTATATAGGATGGTGTGTATGGACAGTATTATATAGGATGGTGTGTATGACAGTAATTATGTGATGGTGTGTATCATATGAACAGTAGTTATATAGGATGGTGTGTATGGACAGTAGTTATATAGGATGGTGTGTATGACAGTAGTTATTAGATGGTGTGTATGACAGTATGGCCGTTTATATGGGATGGTGTGTATGGACAGTAGTTATATAGGATGGTGTGTATGACAGTGTTATGTGGGATGGTGTGTACGGACAGTATGATTTTTATGTTTTACTTTATATGATTTTGACTTTATGTGGATGGTGTGTATAGACATTCGTAGTTATATAGGATGGTGTGTATAGACGTTCGGTAGTTATATAGGATGGTGTGTATGACTAGATATCTAGGATGGTGTGTATGGACAGTAGTTATATAGGATGGTGTGTATAGACAGTATGGAGCAGTAGTTATATAGGATGGTGTGTATGGACGTAGTTATATGGATGGTGTGTATAGACAGTAGTTATATGGATTGTGTATAACAGTAGTTATATAGGATGGTGTGTATAGACAGTATTATATGGGATGGTGTGTATGGACGTAGTTATATAGGATGGTGTGTATAGACAGTAGTTATATAGGATGGTGTGTACGACAGTATGACAGTAGTTATATAGGATGGTGTGTATGGACGTATTATATAGGATGGTGTGTATGGACAGTAGTTTATGGATGGTGTGTATGGACATAGTTATATAGGATGGTGTGTATGACGTAGTTATATAGGATGGTGTGTATGGACGGTTTATATAGGATGGTGTGTACGGCGTATGGACAGTAGTTATATAGGATGGTGTGTATGGACAGTATTATATAGGATGGTTGTATGCTTTATTAGGATGGTGTGTTGTTGTACAGTAGTTATATAGGATGGTGTGTATGGACAGTAGTTATATAGGATGGTGTGTATGGACTATTATATAGGATGGTGTGTTTAGACAGTATAGACAGTATTATATAGGATGGTGTGTATGGACGTATTATTGATGGTGTGTATAGACAGTATTTGGTGGTTGACGGTAGTTATATAGGATGGTGTTATAGACGTAGTTATTGGATGGTGTGTATAGACAGTAGTTATATAGGATGGTGTGTATGACAGTAGTTATATAGGATGGTGTGTACGGACAGTATGGACTAGTTATTAGATGGTTGTATGGACGTAGTTATATGGATGGTGTGTATGGACGGTAGTTATATAGGATGGTGTGTATGGACAGTATTATATTGGATGGTGTGTATAGACAGTAGTTATATATGGTTTATACATTTATATAGGATGGTGTGTACGGACAGTATGACAGTAGTTATATAGATGGTTGTATGGACAGTAGTTATATGGGATGGTGTGTATGGACAGTAGTTATATAGGATGGTGTGTTCGAACAGTATGTACAGTAGTTATATAGGATGTGTGTATGACGTAGTTATATAGGATGGTGTGTATGGACGGTAGTTATGTAGGATGGTGTGTATAGACAGTATAGACAGTATTATATAGATGGTGTGTATCGACAGTATGGACAGTAGTTATATAGGATGGTGTGTATGGACAGTAGATATATGGATGGTGTGTATAGTATGACATTTTATGGGATGTTGTATAGACAGTAGTTATTATATGGTGTGTACAGAACAGTTGGACGGTAGTTATATAGGATGGTGTGTATAACGTATAGACATAGTTATATAGGATGGTGTGTATAGACAGTAGTTATATGGATGGTGTGTATAGACTAGACAGTAGTTATATAGGATGGTGTGTATAGACAGTATAGACAGTAGTTATTAGGATGGTGTGTATAGACAGTTGACAGTAGTTATATGGGATGGTGTGTATGACAGTAGATATATATTTTATGACTTTATTAGGATGGTGTGTATGGACAGTAGTTATATAGGATGGTGTGTATGAGTAGTTATATGGATGGTGTTATGGACGTAGTTATATAGGATGGTGTGTATAGACAGTAGTTAAATAGGATGGTGTGTATAACGGTAGTTATTGGTGGTGTGTATGGACTAGTTATATAGATGGTGTGTACAACAGTATGGACTATTATATAGGATGGTGTGTATAGACGTATTATATAGGATGGTGTGTATGGACAGTATTATATAGGATGGTGTGTATGGACAGTATTATAAAGGATGGTGTGTATAGACGTAGTTATATGGATGGTGTGTATGGACATAGTTATATAGGATGGTGTGTACAGACGTATGGATAGTTATATAGGATGGTGTGTATGGACAGTAGTTATTGGATGTTTTGGACAGTTTATATAATGGTGTGTACAGACAGTATGTCTTAGTTATATGGATGGTGTGTATGGACAGTTTATATAGGATGGTGTGTATGGACAGTAGTTATGTGGGATGGTGTGTATGCGTATGTAGTTATATGGGATGGTGTGTATGGACGTACGTAGTTATATAGGATGGTGTGTATAGACAGTATAGACAGTAGTTATATGGATGGTGTGTATGGACAGTAGATATATAGATGGTGTGTATGGACGGTAGTTATATAGGATGGTGTGTATGCGTATAGCGTGTTATATAGGATGTGTGTATGGACAGTATTTTGGATGGTTTATAGACAGTAGTTATATAGGATGTGTGTATAACAGTGTTATATAGGATGGTGTGTATGGACAGTGATTATATAGGATGGTGTGTATGGACAGTAGTTATATAGGATGGTGTGTATGGACAGTATAGACGGTAGTTATATAGGATGGTGTTATAGACGTAGTTATATGGATGGTGTGTCTATGGACATGTTATATAGGATGGTGTGTATGACAGTATAGACGTAGTTATATAGGATGGTGTGTATAGACATTTATATAGGATGGTGTGTATAGCGTGTTTATATGTGTTATAGACGTAGTTATTGGGACGGTAGTTATATAGATGGTGTGTATAGACAGTATGGACAGTAGTTTTGGATGGTGTGTATGGACATGTTATATGGATGGTGTGTACCGTATACTAGTTATATAGGATGGTGTATATAACAGTATGGACGGTAGTTATGTAGGATGGTGTGTACAGACAGTAGTTATATAGGATGGTGTGTACGGACATATAGACAGTAGTAATATAGGATGGTGTGTACAGACAGTAGTTATATGGATGGTGTGTATAGACAGTATTATATAGGATGGTGTTTACGTAGTTATATGGATGGTGTATATAGACAGTTTGGACAGTAGTTATATGGATGGTGTGTAAATAGACAGTAGTTATATAGGATGGTGTGTATAGACAGTATGGACAGTAGTTATATAGGATGGTGTGTATAGACAGTAGTTATATGGATGGTGTGTATGACAGTATTTTAGGATGTGTGTTGGACAGTATTATATAGGATGGTGTGTATACGGTATTATTGATGTGTGTTGGACAGTATTATATAGGATGGTGTGTACGACAGTATGGACGGTAGTTATATAGGATGTGTTATAACAGTAGTTATATAGGATGGTGTGTTGGACAGTAGTTATATGGGATGGTGTGTATCGAACGGTATGTCGTAGTTATATAGGATGGTGTGTATGACAGTAGTTATATAGATGGTGTGTATGACTAGTTGTGTAGGATGGTGTGTATAACTATAGACGTGTTATATAGGATGGTGTGTATAACAGTATTATATGGGATGGTGTGTATGAACAGTATAGACGTAGTTATATAGGATGGTGTGTATAGACTAGACAGTAGTTATATAGGATGGTGTGTATGGACGGTAGTTATATAGGATGGTGTGTATAGACGGTATAGACGTAGTTATATAGGATGGTGTGTATAGACGTGTTTATGGGATGGTGTGTATAGACTTGACAGTATTATATGGGATGGTGTGTATGACAGTAGTTATATAGGATGGTGTGTATAGACAGTAGTTATATAGGATGGTGTGTATAGACAGTATAGACAGTAGTTATATAGGATGGTGTGTATGGACAGTAGTTATATGGATGGTGTGTATAGACAGTAGTTATATAGGATGGTGTGTATAGACAGTAGTTGTATGGATGGTGTGTATGGACAGTAGTTATATAGGATGGTGTGTATAGACAGTAGTTATATAGGATGGTGTGTATAGACAGTAGTTATATAGGTGGTGTGTACACGTATGACAGTAGTTATATAGGATGGTGTGTATAGACAGTTTTGTGGATGGTGTTTGGACAGTAGTTATATAGGATGGTGTGTATGGACGGTAGTTATTAGGATGGTGTGTATAGACAGTAGTTATCTAGGATGGTGTGTATGGACAGTAGTTATATAGGATGGTGTGTATACAGAATGGACAGTATTATATAGGATGGTGTGTATGGACAGTAGTTATATAGGATGGTGTGTACTTGACAGTATTATATAGGATGGTGTGTATAGACGCAGTAGTTATATAGGATGGTGTGTATAGACGTAGTTATATAGGATGGTGTGTTCTTGGACAGTAGTTATATAGGATGGTGTGTACGGACAGTAGTTATATGGGATGGTGTGTACGTAGACAGTAGTTATATAGGATGGTGTGTATAGACGTAGTTATATAGGATGGTGTGTATAGACAGTTAGACAGTAGTTATATAGGATGGTGTGTACAAACGTATAGACAGTAGTTATATAGGATGGTGTGTATAGACAGTATGACGTAGTTATATAGGATGGTGTGTAGCAGTAGTTATATAGGATGGTGTGTATGGACAGTAGTTATATAGGATGGTGTGTTGGACAGTAGTTATATAGGATGGTGTGTATAGACAGTAGTTATATAGGATGGTGTGTATAGACAGTAGTTATATAGGATGGTGTGTACATTGGACAGTGTTATATAGGATGGTGTGTATGGACAGTAGTTATATAGGATGGTGTGTATGGACAGTAGTTATATAGGATGGTGTGTACAGACAGTATGTACAGTAGTTATATAGGATGGTGTGTATGGACAGTAGTTATATAGGATGGTGTGTATGGACAGTAGTTATGTAGGATGGTGTGTATAGACAGTATAGACAGTTTATATAGGATGGTGTGTATGGACAGTACTAGTTATATAGGATGGTGTGTATGGACAATAGTTATATAGGATGGTGTGTATGTTAGACAGTAGTTATATAGGATGGTGTGTATAGACAGTAGTTATATAGGATGGTGTGTACAGACAGTATGGACAGTAGTTATATAGGATGGTGTGTATAGACAGTATAGACAGTAGTTATATAGGATGGTGTGTATAGACGGTAGTTATATAGGATGGTGTGTATGACACAGTAGTTATATAGGATGGTGTGTATAGACAGTATAGACGTAGTTATATAGGATGGTGTTATAGACAGTATAGACAGTAGTTATATAGGATGGTGTGTATGGACAGTAGATATATAGGATGGTGTGTATGGACAGTAGTTATATAGGATGGTGTGTATAGACAGTATGGACAGTATTATATAGGATGGTGTGTATGGACAGTAGTTATATAGGATGGTGTGTATAGACAGTAGTTATATAGGATGGTGTGTATAGACAGTAGTTATATAGGATGGTGGTATAGACAGTAGTTATATAGGATGGTGTGTATAGACAGTAGTTATATAGGATGGTGTGTATAGACAGTAGTTATATAGGATGGTGTGTACGACGTATGGACAGTAGTTATATAGGATGGTGTGTATAGACAGTAGTTATATAGGATGGTGTGTATGGACAGTAGTTATATAGGATGGTGTGTATGACGGTAGTTATATAGGATGGTGTGTATAGACAGTAGTTATATAGGATGGTGTGTATGGACAGTAGTTATATAGATGGTGTGTACAGACAGTATGGACAGTAGTTATATAGGATTGTGTGTATGGACAGTAGTTATATAGGATGGTGTGTATAGACAGTAGTTATATAGGATGGTGTGTACAGACAGTATGTCTTTTATGGATGGTGTGTTGGACGTAGTTATATAGGATGGTGTTTGGACAGTAGTTATGTAGGATGGTGTGTATAGATGACAGTAGTTATATGGGATGGTGTGTATAGACAGTATGGACTGTTATTGGGATGGTGTGTATGACGTATAGACAGTAGTTATATGGATGGTGTGTATGGACAGTAGTTATATAGGATGGTGTGTATGGACAGTAGTTATATAGGATGGTGTGTATAGACAGTATAGACAGTAGTTATATAGGATGGTGTGTATGGACAGTAGTTATATAGGATGGTGTGTACGGACAGTAGTTATATAGGATGGTGTGTTAGACGTAGTTATATAGGATGTGTGTATGGACAGTAGTTTATATAGGATGGTGTGTATGGACAGTAGTTATATAGGATGGTGTGTATAGACAGTATAGACAGTAGTTATATAGGATGGTGTGTATGGACAGTAGTTATATAATGGTGTTCGACTGTTATATGGATGGTGTGTTAACGGTATAGACGTAGTTATATGGGATGGTGTGTATAGACAGTAGTTATATCGGATGGTGTGTATGGACAGTAGTTATGTAGGATGGTGTGTACACAGTATGGACAGTAGTTATATAGGATGGTGTGTATGGACGTATGGACAGTAGTTATATAGGATGGTGTGTATGGACAGTAGTTATTGGATGGTGTGTAGTTAGACAGTATTATATAGGATGGTATATATCTTGGACAGTAGTTATGTAGGATGGTGTGTACGGACGTAGTTATATAGGATGGTGTGTAGATATAGACAGTAGTTATATAGGATGGTGTGTACGGACAGTAGTTATATAGGATGGTGTGTACAGACGGTATGGACAGTAGTTATATAGGATGGTGTGTATAGACGTAGTTATATGGATGGTGTGTATGACCAGTATTATATAGGATGGTGTGTACACAGATAGACAGTAGTTATATAGGATGGTGTGTATAGACAGTATGGACGTAGTTATATAGGATGGTGTGTATAGACAGTATGTTATATAGGATGGTGTGTGTTAGACGGTAGTTATATAGGATGGTGTATACAGACAGTATGGACAGTAGTTATATAGGATGGTGTGTATGGACGTAGTTATATAGGATGGTGTATCATGGACAGTAGTTATTAGGATGGTGTGTACTTAGACGTGTTTTGGTGGTGTGTCAGACAGTTTATATAGGTGGTGTGTATGACGTATGGACAGTAGTTATATAGGATGGTGTGTATGACAGTAGTTATATGGATGGTGTGTATGGACAGTAGTTATGTGGATGGTGTGTATAGACAGTAGTTATATAGGATGGTGTGTATGGACAGTAGTTATGTAGGATGGTGTGTATAGACAGTATAGACGGTAGTTATATAGGATGGTGTGTATAGACAGTAGTTATATGGATGGTGTGTATGACGTTTATATAGGATGGTGTGTATGGACGGTATAGACGGTAGTTATATAGGATGGTGTGTATAGAGCAGTAGTTATATAGGATGGTGTGTATAGACGTAGGACGTAGTTATATAGGATGGTGTGTATAGACAGTAGTTATATAGGATGGTGTGTATGGACAGTATGGACAGTAGTTATATAGGATGGTGTGTGTGACAGTATGGACAGTAGTTTGTAGGATGGTGTGTATGGACAGTAGTTATATAGCATGGTGTGTATAGACAGTATAGACAGTAGTTATATAGGATGGTGTGTATGACAGTAGTTATATGATGTGTATGCCTTTTGGATGGTGTGTTAGACAGTAGTTATATAGGATGGTGTTATGACAGTAGTTATATAGGATGGTGTGTATGCGTTAGACGTTTATATAGGATGGTGTGTATAACAGTGCTGTTATATAGGATGTGTGTATAGACGTAGTTATATAGGATGGTGTGTATGGACAGTAGTTATATAGGATGGTGTGTATAGACAGTAGTTATATAGGATGGTGTGTATAGAGCAGTAGTTATATAGGATTGTGTATAGACAGTATTATATAGGATGGTGTGTATATGGACGTAGTTATATAGGATGGTGTGTATGGACGGTAGTTATATAGGATGGTGTGTATGGACAGTAGTTATTGGATGGTGTGTATGGAAGTGGGTTTATGGATGGTGTGTATAGACAGTAGTTATATGGATGGTGTGTATGGACAGTAGTTATATAGGATGGTGTGTATGACAGTTAGACAGTAGTTATATAGATGGTGTGTATCGACAGTATAGACAGTAGTTATATAGGATGGTGTGTATGGACAGTTTTATGGATGGTGTGTTGTGACGTGGTTATTGGATGGTGTGTATAGACGGTAGTTATATAGGATGGTGTGTATAGACAGTAGCGGTTTATGGATGGTGTGTATGCATGCTGTTATATAGGATGGTGTGTATAGACAGTGTTTTGGATGGTGTTTCGTATTATTGGTGGTGTGTTAGACAGTTATATTTATGGATGGTTTATCACAGTTAGACAGTAGTTATATAGGATGGTGTGTATGGACAGTAGTTATATAGGATGGTGTGTATAGACGGTAGTTATATAGGATGGTGTGTATGAACAGTAGTTATATAGGATGGTGTGTATGACAGTAGTTATATAGGATGGTGTGTATAGACAGTACGGTATATAGGATGGTGTGTATAGCATAGTTTATAGGATGGTGTTACAGACAGTATGACAGTAGTTATATAGGATGGTGTGTATGACGTAGTTGTGTGTGGGTTCGTGTTATATAGGATGGTGTGTTAGACAGTAGTTATATAGGATGGTGTGTATAGACAGTAGTTATATAGGTGGTGTGTATGACAGTAGTTATATAGGATGGTGTGTATAGACATGCGTAGTTATATAGGATGGTGTGTATGACAGTAGTTATATAGGATGGTGTGTATGACTGTTATATAGGATGGTGTGTATAGACATAGTATATAGGATGGTGTGTATAGACAGTAGTTATATAGGATGGTGTGTACAGATAGCTAGTTATATAGGATGGTGTGTATAGACATATGACAGTAGTTATATAGGATGGTGTGTATAGACAGTAGTTATATAGGATGGTGTGTATGGACAGTAGTTATATAGGATGGTGTGTATAGACAGTAGTTATATAGGATGGTGTGTATAGACGGTAGTTATATAGGATGGTGTGTATGGACAGTAGTTATATAGGATGGTGTGTACGGACGTATGACAGTAGTTATATAGGATGGTGTGTATGGACAGTAGTTATATGGGATGGTGTGTATGGACAGTAGTTATATAGGATGGTGTGTATAGACGTGTGTTTATAGGATGGTGTGTATGGACAGTTTATATAGATGGTGTTATAGACGTGTTATATGGGATGGTGTGTATAGACAGTATGGACAGTAGTTATACAGGATGGTGTGTATAGACAGTAGTTATATAGGATGGTGTGTATGGACAGTAGTTATATAGGATGGTGTGTATACATTAGTTATATGGGTGGTGTGTTAGACAGTAGTTATATAGGATGGTGTGTATAGACGTTTACAGTAGTTATATAGGATGGTGTGTATAGACAGTATAGACGTAGTTATATAGGATGGTGTGTATAGACAGTAGTTATATAGGATGGTGTGTATAGACACTAGTTATTTAGGATGGTGTTGACGACGTAGTTATTGGATGGTGTGTATAGACAGTAGGTTATATAGGATGGTGTGTATGGACGTAGTTATATAGGATGGTGTGTATGGACAGTAGTTATATAGGATGGTGTGTATAGACAGTATAGACAGTAGTTATATAGGATGGTGTGTATGGACAGTAGTTATATAGGATGGTGTGTATGACAGTAGTTATATAGGATGGTGTGTATAGACATTTTTTGGTGTGTATGACAGTAGTTATATAATGGTGTGTATAGACAGTATTATATAGGATGGTGTGTATAGACAGTAGTTATATAGGATGGTGTGTATGGACAGTATGGACAGTAGTTATATAGGATGGTGTGTATAGACAGTAGTTATATAGGATGGTGTGTATAGACAGTATTTTGTGGTGTGTATAGACAGTAGTTATATGGGATGGTGTGTATGGACAGTTTGGTGGTATAACAGTAGTTATATAGGATGGTGTGTATAGACAGTATGGACGTAGTTATATAGGATGGTGTGTATGGACAGTAGTTATATAGGATGGTGTGTATGGACAGTAGTTATATAGGATGGTGTGTATGACGTAGTTATATAGGATGGTGTGTATAGACAGTAGTTATATAGGATGGTGTGTATAGACAGTAGTTATATAGGATGGTGTGTATAACGTAGTTATATAGGATGGTGTTATAGACAGTATGGACGTAGTTATATAGGATGGTGTGTATACAGTAGTTATATAGGATGGTGTGTATGACAGTAGTTATATAGGATGGTGTGTATAGACAGTAGTTATATAGGATGGTGTGTATGAATAGGTGTTATATGGATGGTGTGTATAGACAGTAGTTATATAGGATGGTGTGTATAGACAGTAGTTATATAGGATGGTGTGTATAGACAGTAGTTATATAGGATGGTGTGTATGGACAGTAGTTATATAGGATGGTGTGTATAGACAGTTAGACAGTAGTTATATAGGATGGTGTGTATAGACAGTAGTTATTAGATGGTGTGTATGGACAGTGTTATATAGGATGGTGTGTATAGACAATGCGTGTTATATGGATGGTGTGTATAGACAGTAGTTATATAGGATGGTGTGTATGGACAGTAGTTATATAGGATGGTGTGTATAGAACAGTATAGACAGTAGTTATATAGGATGGTGTGTATGGACTTGGTGTTATATAGGATGGTGTGTATGACAGTAGTTATATAGGATGGTGTGTATGATAGACAGTAGTTATATAGGATGGTGTGTATAGACAGTATTATATAGGATGGTGTGTATAGACAGTAATTTTGGATGGTGTGTAGACAGTAGTTATATAGGATGTGTGTTAGACAGTAGTTATATAGGATGGTGTGTATGGACGTATAGACATATTATATAGGATGGTGTGTATAGACAGTAGTTATATAGGATGGTGTGTATAGACTCGTATATAGGATGGTGTGTATAGACATAGTTATATAGGATGGTGTGTATAGACAGTATGCTGTTTATGATGTGTGTATAGACGTGTTATATAGGATGGTGTGTATGGACAGTAGTTATATAGGATGGTGTGTATGGACAGTAGTTATATAGGATGGTGTGTATAGACAGTAGTTATATAGGATGGTGTGTATAGACAGTATGACAGTAGTTATATAGGATGGTGTGTATGACATAGTTATATAGGATGGTGTGTATAGACAGTAGTTATATAGGATGGTGTGTATAGACAGTTGGACAGTAGTTATATAGGATGGTGTGTATGGACGTGTTTTGGTGGTGTGTATGACGTAGTTATATAGGATGGTGTGTATGGACAGTGTTATATAGGATGGTGTGTATAAGGACAGTAGTTATATAGGATGGTGTGTATAGACAGTATAGACAGTAGTTATATAGGATGGTGTTATGGACAGTAGTTATATAGGATGGTGTGTATGGACAGTAGTTGTATGGATGGTGTGTATAGACAGTAGCTAGTTATATAGGATGGTGTGTATAGACAGTAGTTATATAGGATGGTGTGTATAGACAGTAGTTATATAGGATGGTGTGTATGGACAGTTGCGTTATATAGGATGGTGTGTATGGACAGTAGTTATATGGATGGTGTGTATGGACATAGTTATATAGGATGGTGTGTATAGACAGACGTAGTTATATAGGATGGTGTGTATAGACAGTATGACGTAGTTATATAGGATGGTGTGTATGGACGTAGTTATATAGGATGGTGTGTATGGACAGTAGTTATATAGGATGGTGTGTATAGACATGACGTAGTTTATAGGATGGTGTATATGGACAGTAGTTATATAGGATGGTGTGTATGGACGTAGTTATATAGGATGGTGTGTATAGACAGTAGTTATATAGGATGGTGTGTATAGACAGTGTTATATAGGATGGTGTGTATAGACAGTATGGACGTAGTTATATAGGATGGTGTGTATAGACAGTAGTTATATAGGATGGTGTGTATAGACGTAGTTATATAGGATGGTGTGTATAGACAGTAGTTATATAGGATGGTGTGTATAGACAGTAGTTATATAGGATGGTGTGTATAGACAGTATGGACGTAGTTATATAGGATGGTGTGTATAGACAGTAGTTATATGGATGGTGTGTATAGACGTAGTTATATTTGTTAGACAGTAGTTATATAGGATGGTGTGTATGGACGTAGTTATATAGGATGGTTTTGACTATAGACGTAGTTATATAGGATGGTGTGTATGGACAGTAGTTATATAGGATGGTGTGTATGGACATATTATATAGGATGGTGTGTATGCAGTATGACGTAGTTATATAGGATGGTGTGTATGGACAGTAGTTATATAGGATGGTGTGTATAGACAGTAGTTATATAGGATGGTGTGTATGACAGTTTTTATGGATGGTGTGTATAGACAGTAGTTATATAGGATGGTGTGTATGGACTTTATATAGGATGGTGTGTATGGACAGTATGGACAGTAGTTATATAGATGGTGTGTATGGACAGTAGTTATATAGGATGGTGTGTATAACATGTAGTTATATAGGATGGTGTGTATAGACGTTTATATAGGATGGTGTGTATAGACAGTGCGTGTTATATAGGATGGTGTGTATGGACAGTAGTTATTAGGATGGTGTGTATGACAGTAGTTATATAGGATGGTGTGTATAGACAGTATAGACGTAGTTATATAGGATGGTGTGTATGGACAGTAGTTATTTAGGATGGTGTGTATGGACGGTAGTTATATAGGATGGTGTGTATAGACAGTAGTTATATAGGATGGTGTTATAGACAGTAGTTATATAGGATGGTGTGTATAGACAGTAGTTATATAGGATGGTGTGTATAGACAGTATACTGTTATATAGGATGGTGTGTATAGACAGTAGTTTTGGTGGTGTGTATGGACGTAGTTATATAGATGGTGTGTATAACAGTATTTTGATGTGTATGGACAGTATTATATAGGATGGTGTGTATGGACAGTAGTTATATAGGATGGTGTGTATAGACAGTAGTTTATAGGATGGTGTGTATAGACAGTAGTTATATAGGATGGTGTGTATAGACAGTAGTTATATAGGATGGTGTGTATAGACGTATGGACAGTAGTTATATAGGATGGTGTGTATGGACAGTAGTTATATAGGATGGTGTGTATAGACAGTAGTTATATAGGATGGTGTGTATAGACGTAGTTTAGGATTGGTATAGACAGTAGTTATATAGGATGGTGTGTATAGACAGTAGTTATATAGGATGGTGTGTATAGACAGTAGTTATTGGATGGTGTGTATGACGTATAGACAGTATTATATAGGATGGTGTGTATAGACGTTACGTAGTTATATAGGATGGTGTGTATAGACGTGTTTTGGATGGTGTGTTAGACGTAGTTATATAGGATGGTGTGTATAGACAGTAGTTATATAGGATGGTGTGTATAGACAGTAGTTATATAGGATGGTGTGTATGGACAGTAGTTATATAGGATGGTGTGTATAGACTAGGTAGTTATATAGGATGGTGTGTATAGACAGTAGTTATATAGGATGGTGTGTATGGACAGTAGTTATTTAGGATGGTGTGTATGGACAGTAGTTATATAGGATGGTGTGTATAGACAGTATAGACAGTAGTTATATAGGATGGTGTGTATGGACGGTAGTTTATGGATGGTGTGTATAGACAGTAGTTATATAGGATGGTGTGTATAGACAGTAGTTTTGGATGGTGTGTATGGACAGTAGTTATATAGGATGGTGTGTATAGACAGTAGTTATATGGGATGGTGTGTATGGACAGTAGTTATATAGGATGGTGTGTATAGACAGTAGTTATATAGGATGGTGTGTATAGACAGTACGTTATATAGGATGGTGTGTATGGACAGTAGTTTATGGATGGTTGTATAGACAGTAGTTATATAGGATGGTGTGTTAGCAGTATGACAGTAGTTATATAGGATGGTGTGTATAGACAGTATGAGACAGTAGTTATATAGGATGGTGTGTATAGACAGTAGTTTGTATAGACAGTAGTTATATAGGATGGTGTGTATAGACAGTAGTTATATAGGATGGTGTGTATAGACAGTAGTTGGTGGGGTATAGACAGTAGTTATATAGGATGGTGTGTATGACAGTATGCGTAGTTATATAGGATGGTGTGTATGACAGTAGTTATTTAGGATGGTGTGTATGGACAGTAGTTATATAGGATGGTGTGTATAGACAGTATGCGTAGTTATATAGGATGGTGTGTATGGACAGTAGTTATATATGGTGTGTATGGACAGTAGTTATATAGGATGGTGTGTATAGACAGTATCAAGTTATATAGGATGGTGTGTATAGACAGTAGTTATATAGGATGGTGTGTATGGACAGTAGTTATATAGGATGGTGTGTATAGACAACAGTAGTTATATAGGATGGTGTGTATAGACAGTAGTTATATAGGATGGTGTGTATAGACAGTAGTTATATAGGATGGTGTGTATAGACGGTTGATGTGTGTATAGACAGTAGTTATATAGGATGGTGTGTATAGACGAGTAGTTATATAGGATGGTGTGTATAGACAGTAGTTAGTTATATAGGATGGTGTGTATAGACGTAGTTATATAGGATGGTGTGTATAGACAGTAGTTTTAGGATGGTGTGTATGGACAGTAGTTATATAGGATGGTGTGTATAGACAGTAGTTATATAGGATGGTGTGTATGGACAGTAGTTATATAGGATGGTGTGTATAGACAGTAGTTATATAGGATGGTGTGTATAGACAGTAGTTATATAGGATGGTGTGTATAGACAGTAGTTATATAGGATGGTGTGTATAGACAGTAGTTATATAGGATGGTGTGTATAGACAGTAGTTATATAGGATGGTGTGTATAGACAAGTAGTTATATAGGATGGTGTGTATAGACAGTATGGTTATATAGGATGGTGTGTATAGACAGTAGTTATATAGGATGGTGTGTATAGACAGTAGTTATATAGGATGGTGTGTATAGACAGTATGGACAGTAGTTATATAGGATGGTGTGTGTATAGACAGTAGTTATATAGGATGGTGTGTATAGACAGTAGTTATATAGGATGGTGTGTATAGACAGTAGTTATATGGATGGTGTGTATAGACAGTATTATTAGATGGTGGTATAGACAGTAGTTATATAGGATGGTGTGTATAGACAGTATAGACAGTAGTTATATAGGATGGTGTGTATAGACAGTAGTTATATAGGATGGTGTGTATAGACAGTAGTTATATAGGATGGTGTGTATAGACAGTTAGTTATATAGGATGGTGTGTATAGACAGTAGTTATATAGGATGGTGTGTATAGACAGTAGTTATAGAGGATGGTGTGTATAGACAGTATAGACAGTAGTTATATAGGATGGTGTGTATAGACAGTATGGACAGTAGTTATTTAGGATGGTGTGTATAGACAGTAGTTATATAGGATGGTGTGTATAGACAGTAGTTATATAGGATGGTGTGTATAGACAGTAGTTATATAGGATGGTGTGTATAGACAGTAGTTATATAGGATGGTGTGTATACAGTAGACAGTAGTTATATAGGATGGTGTGTATAGACAGTAGTTATATAGGATGGTGTGTATAGACAGTAGTTATATAGGATGGTGTGTATAGACAGTAGTTATATAGGATGGTGTGTATAGACAGTAGTTATATAGGATGGTGTGTAAGTATAGACAGTAGTTATATAGGATGGTGTGTATAGACAGTATGGTTATATAGGATGGTGTGTATAGACAGTAGTTATATAGGATGGTGTGTATAGACAGTATAGACAGTAGTTATATAGGATGGTGTGTATGACTAGACAGTAGTTATATAGGATGGTGTGTATAGACAGTAGTTATATAGGATGGTGTGTATAGACAGTATAGACGTAGTTATATAGGATGGTGTGTATAGACAGTAGTTATATAGGATGGTGTGTATAGACAGTAGCGTAGTTATATAGGATGGTGTGTATAGACAGTAGTTATATAGGATGGTGTGTATAGACAGTAGTTATATAGGATGGTGTGTATAGACAGTAGTTATATAGGATGGTGTGTATAGACAGTAGTTATATAGGATGGTGTGTATAGACAGTATAGACAGTAGTTATATAGGATGGTGTGTATAGACAGTAGTTATATAGGATGGTGTGTATAGACAGTAGTTATATAGGATGGTGTGTATAGACAGTATGACAGTAGTTATATAGGATGGTGTGTATAGACAGTAGTTATATAGGATGGTGTGTATAGACAGTAGTTATATAGGATGGTGTGTATAGACAGTATGCAGTAGTTATATAGGATGGTGTGTATAGACAGTATGACAGTAGTTATTTAGGATGGTGTGTATAGACAGTAGTTATATAGGATGGTGTGTATAGACAGTAGTTATATAGGATGGTGTGTATAGACAGTAGTTATATAGGATGGTGTGTATAGACAGTAGTTATATAGGATGGTGTGTATAGACAGTAGTTATATAGGATGGTGTGTATAGACAGTAGTTATATAGGATGGTGTGTATAGACAGTAGTTATATAGGATGGTGTGTATAGACGTAGCAGTAGTTATATAGGATGGTGTGTATAGACAGTAGTTATATAGGATGGTGTGTATAGACAGTAGTTATATAGGATGGTGTGTATAGACAGTAGTTATATAGGATGGTGTGTATAGACAGTAGTTATATAGGATGGTGTGTATAGACAGTATGGAGTAGTTATATAGGATGGTGTGTATAGACAGTAGTTATATAGGATGGTGTGTAGACAGTAGTTATATAGGATGGTGTGTATGGACAGTAGTTATATAGGATGGTGTGTATGGACAGTAGTTATATATGATGGTGTGTATAGACAGTATAGACAGTAGTTATATAGGATGGTGTGTATAGACAGTAGTTATATAGGATGGTGTGTATAGACAGTAGTTATATAGGATGGTGTGTATAGACAGTATAGACAGTAGTTATATAGGATGGTGTGTATAGACAGTAGTTATATAGGATGGTGTGTATGGACAGTAGTTATATAGGATGGTGTGTATAGACAGTATAGACAGTAGTTATATAGGATGGTGTGTATAGACAGTAGTTATATAGGATGGTGTGTATAGACAGTAGTTTATATAGGATGGTGTGTATAGACAGTATGGACAGTAGTTATATAGGATGGTGTGTATAGACAGTAGTTATATAGGATGGTGTGTATAGACAGTATGAGTTATATAGGATGGTGTGTATAGACAGTAGTTTATATAGGATGGTGTGTATAGACGTTGGACGTAGTTATATAGGATGGTGTGTATGGACAGTAGTTATAGGGATGGTGTGTATGGACAGTAGTTATATAGGATGGTGTGTATAGACAGTATGGACAGTAGTTATATAGGATGGTGTGTATAGACAGTAGTTATATAGGATGGTGTGTATAGACAGTAGTTATATAGGATGGTGTGTATAGACAGTAGTTATATAGGATGGTGTGTATAGACAGTAGTTATATAGGATGGTGTGTATAGACAGTAGTTATATAGGATGGTATGTATAGACAGTATGGACAGTAGTTATATAGGATGGTGTGTGTATAGACAGTAGTTATATAGGATGGTGTGTATAGACAGTAGTTATATAGGATGGTGTGTATAGACAGTAGTTATATAGGATGGTGTGTATAGACAGTAGTTATATAGGATGGTGTGTATAGACAGTAGTTATATAGGATGGTGTGTATGGACAGTAGTTATATAGGATGGTGTGTATAGACAGTAGTTATATAGGATGGTGTGTATAGACAGTAGTTATATAGGATGGTGTGTATAGACAGTGACGGTAGTTATATAGGATGGTGTGTATAGACAGTAGTTATATAGGATGGTGTGTATAGACAGTAGTTATATAGGATGGTGTGTATAGACAGTAGTTATATAGGATGGTGTGTATAGACAGTATAGACAGTAGTTATATAGGATGGTGTGTATAGACAGTAGTTATATAGGATGGTGTGTATAGACAGTAGTTATAGAGGATGGTGTGTATAGACAGTATAGACAGTAGTTATATAGGATGGTGTGTATAGACAGTATGGACAGTAGTTATATAGGATGGTGTATATAGACAGTAGTTATATAGGATGGTGTGTATAGACAGTAGTTATATAGGATGGTGTGTATAGACAGTATAGACAGTAGTTATATAGGATGGTGTGTATAGACAGTAGTTATATAGGATGGTGTGTATAGACAGTAGTTATATAGGATGGTGTGTATAGACAGTAGTTATATAGGATGGTGTGTATAGACAGTAGTTATATAGGATGGTGTGTATAGACAGTATAGACAGTAGTTATATAGGATGGTGTGTATAGACAGTAGTTATATAGGATGGTGTGTATAGACAGTAGTTATATAGGATGGTGTGTATAGACAGTAGTTATATAGGATGGTGTGTATAGACAGTAGTTATATAGGATGGTGTGTACAGACAGTATAGTAGTTATTTAGGATGGTGTGTATGGACAGTAGTTATATAGGATGGTGTGTATAGACAGTAGTTATATAGGATGGTGTGTATAGACAGTATGACAGTAGTTATATAGGATGGTGTGTATCAGGACAGTAGTTATATAGGATGGTGTGTATGGACAGTAGTTATATAGGATGGTGTGTATAGACATGTAGTTATATAGGATGGTGTGTATAGACAGTAGTTATATAGGATGGTGTGTATAGACAGTATAGACGTAGTTATATAGGATGGTGTGTATAGACAGTAGTTATATAGGATGGTGTGTATAGACAGTAGTTATATAGGATGGTGTGTATAGACAGTATAGACAGTAGTTATATAGGATGGTGTGTATAGGACAGTAGTTATATAGGATGGTGTGTATAGACAGTAGTTATATAGGATGGTGTGTATAGACAGTAGTTATATAGGATGGTGTGTATGGACAGTAGTTATATAGGATGGTGTGTATAGACAGTAGTTATATAGGATGGTGTGTATAGACAGTATAGACAGTAGTTATATAGGATGGTGTGTATAGACAGTAGTTATATAGGATGGTGTGTATAGACATGACAGTAGTTATATAGGATGGTGTGTATAGACGTATAGACAGTAGTTATATAGGATGGTGTGTATAGACAGTAGTTATATAGGATGGTGTGTATAGACAGTAGTTATATAGGATGGTGTGTATAGACAGTATAGACAGTAGTTATATAGGATGGTGTGTATAGACAGTATACATAGTTATATAGGATGGTGTGTATAGACAGTAGTTATATAGGATGGTGTGTACAGACAGTAAGTTATATAGGATGGTGTGTATAGACAGTATAGACAGTAGTTATATAGGATGGTGTGTATAGACAGTAGTTATATAGGATGGTGTGTAGTAGACAGTAGTTATATAGGATGGTGTGTATAGACAGTAGTTATATAGGATGGTGTGTATAGACAGTGACAGTAGTTATATAGGATGGTGTGTATAGACAGTAGTTATATAGGATGGTGTGTATAGACAGTAGTTATATAGGATGGTGTGTATAGACAGATAGACAGTAGTTATATAGGATGGTGTGTATAGACTATGGACAGTAGTTATATAGGATGGTGTGTATAGACAGTAGTTATATAGGATGGTGTGTACGCCTAGACAGTAGTTATATAGGATGGTGTGTAGTATGGACAGTAGTTATATAGGATGGTGTGTATAGACGACAGTAGTTATATAGGATGGTGTGTATAGACAAGTAGTTATATAGGATGGTGTGTATAGACAGTATAGACAGTAGTTATATAGGATGGTGTGTATAGACAGTAGTTATATAGGATGGTGTGTATAGACAGTATGGACAGTAGTTATATAGGATGGTGTGTATAGACAGTAGTTATATAGGATGGTGTGTATGGACAGTAGTTATATAGGATGGTGTGTATAGACAGTAGTTATATAGGATGGTGTGTATGGACAGTAGTTATATAGGATGGTGTGTATAGACAGTATAGACAGTAGTTATATAGGATGGTGTGTATAGACAGTAGTTATATAGGATGGTGTGTATAGACAGTAGTTATATAGGATGGTGTGTATAGACAGTAGTAGTTATATAGGATGGTGTGTATAGACAGTAGTTATATAGGATGGTGTGTATAGACAGTAGTTATGTAGGATGGTGTGTATAGACAGTATAGACAGAGTTATATAGGATGGTGTGTATAGACAGTATACAGTAGTTATATAGGATGGTGTGTATGGACAGTAGTTATATAGGATGGTGTGTATAGACAGTAGTTATATAGGATGGTGTGTATAGACAGTAGTTATATAGGATGGTGTGTATAGACAGTAGTTATATAGGATGGTGTGTATAGACAGTAGTTATATAGGATGGTGTGTACAGACAGTATAGACAGTAGTTATATAGGATGGTGTGTATAGACAGTAGTTATATAGGATGGTGTGTATAGACAGTAGTTATATAGGATGGTGTGTATAGACAGTAGTTATATAGGATGGTGTGTATAGACAGTAGTTATATAGGATGGTGTGTACAGACAGTATAGACAGTAGTTATATAGGATGGTGTGTATAGACAGTAGTTATATAGGATGGTGTGTATGGACAGTAGTTATATAGGATGGTGTGTATAGACAGTAGTTATATAGGATGGTGTGTATAGACAGTAGTTATATAGGATGGTGTGTATAGACGTAGTACAGTAGTTATATAGGATGGTGTGTATGGACAGTAGTTATATAGGATGGTGTGTATAGACAGTAGTTATATAGGATGGTGTGTATAGACAGTATAGACAGTAGTTATATAGGATGGTGTGTATAGACAGTATACGTTATATAGGATGGTGTGTATGGACAGTAGTTATATAGGATGGTGTGTATAGACAGTAGTTATATAGGATGGTGTGTATAGACAGTAGTTATATAGGATGGTATGTATAGACAGTATGGACAGTAGTTATATAGGATGGTGTGTATAGACAGTATAGACAGTAGTTATATAGGATGGTGTGTATAGACAGTAGTTATATAGGATGGTGTGTATAGACAGTAGTTATATAGGATGGTGTGTATAGACAGTAGTTATATAGGATGGTGTGTTGACAGTATAGACAGTAGTTATATAGGATGGTGTGTATAGACAGTAGTTATTTAGGATGGTGTGTATAGACAGTAGTTATATAGGATGGTGTGTATAGACAGTATAGACAGTAGTTATATAGGATGGTGTGTATAGACAGTAGTTATATAGGATGGTGTGTATAGACAGTAGTTATATAGGATGGTGTGTATAGACAGTAGTTATATAGGATGGTGTGTATAGACAGTAGTTATATAGGATGGTGTGTATAGACAGTAGTTATATAGGATGGTGTGTATAGACAGTATGGACAGTAGTTATTTAGGATGGTGTGTATAGACAGTAGTTTATAGGTGTGTGTATGGACAGTAGTTATATAGGATGTGTGTATAGACAGTAGTTATATAGGATGGTGTGTATAGACAGTAGTTATATAGGATGGTGTGTACGGACAGTAGTTATATAGGATGGTGTGTATAGACAGTAGTTATATAGGATGGTGTGTATGGACAGTAGATATTAGGATGGTGTGTATGGACAGTAGTTATATAGGATGGTGTGTATAGACAGTATTACAGTAGTTATATAGGATGGTGTGTAGGACAGTAGTTATATAGGATGGTGTGTATAGACAGTAGTTATATAGGATGGTGTGTATAGACAGTAGTTATATAGGATGGTGTGTACAGACAGTATGGACAGTAGTTATATAGGATGGTGTGTATAGACAGTAGTTATATAGGATGGTGTGTATAGACAGTAGTTATATAGGATGGTGTGTACAGACAGTATGGACAGTAGTTATATAGGATGGTGTGTATAGACAGTATGGACAGTAGTTATATAGGATGGTGTGTATGGACAGTAGTTATATAGGATGGTGTGTATGGACAGTAGTTATATAGGATGGTGTGTATAGACGTGACAGTAGTTATATAGGATGGTGTGTATAGACAGTAGTTATATAGGATGGTGTGTATAGACAGTAGTTATATAGGATGGTGTGTATAGACAGTAGTTATATAGGATGGTGTTATAGACAGTAGTTATATAGGATGGTGTGTATAGACAGTATGGACAGTAGTTATATAGGATGGTGTGTATAGACAGTAGTTATATAGGATGGTGTGTATAGACAGTAGTTATATAGGATGGTGTGTATAGACAGTAGTTATATAGGATGGTGTGTATAGACAGTAGTTATATAGGATGGTATGTATAGACAGTATGGACAGTAGTTATATAGGATGGTGTGTATAGACAGTAGTTATATAGGATGGTGTGTATAGACAGTAGTTATTTAGGATGGTGTGTATAGACAGTAGTTATATAGGATGGTGTGTATAGACAGTATAGACAGTAGTTATATAGGATGGTGTGTATAGACAGTAGTTATATAGGATGGTGTGTATAGACAGTAGTTATATAGGATGGTGTGTATAGACGAGACAGTAGTTATATAGGATGGTGTGTATAGACAGTAGTTATATAGGATGGTGTGTATAGACAGTAGTTATATAGGATGGTGTGTACAGACAGTATGGACAGTAGTTATATAGGATGGTGTGTATAGACAGTATGGACAGTAGTTATATAGGATGGTGTGTATAGACAGTAGTTATATAGGATGGTGTGTATAGACAGTAGTTATATAGGATGGTGTGTATAGACAGTATAGACAGTAGTTATATAGGATGGTGTGTATAGACAGTAGTTATATAGGATGGTGTGTATAGACAGTAGTTATATAGGATGGTGTGTATAGACAGTAGTTATATAGGATGGTGTGTATAGACAGTAGTTATATAGGATGGTGTGTATAGACAGTATGGACAGTAGTTATATAGGATGGTGTGTATAGACAGTAGTTATATAGGATGGTGTGTATAGACAGTAGTTATATAGGATGGTGTGTATAGACAGTAGTTATATGGGATGGTGTGTATAGACAGTAGTTATATAGGATGGTGTGTACAGACAGTATGGACAGTAGTTATATAGGATGGTGTGTATAGACAGTAGTTATATAGGATGGTGTGTATGGACAGTAGTTATATAGGATGGTGTGTATGGACAGTAGTTATATAGGATGGTGTGTATGGACAGTAGTTATATAGGATGGTGTGTACAGACAGTATGGACAGTAGTTATATAGGATGGTGTGTATGGACAGTAGTTATATAGGATGGTGTGTATGGACAGTAGTTATATAGGATGGTGTGTATGGACAGTATAGACAGTAGTTATATAGGATGGTGTGTATAGACAGTATGACAGTAGTTATATAGGATGGTGTGTATGGACAGTAGTTATATAGGATGGTGTGTATAGCATTAGACAGTAGTTATATAGGATGGTGTGTATAGACAGTAGTTATATAGGATGGTGTGTACAGACAGTATGGACAGTAGTTATATAGGATGGTGTGTATAGACGTTGCAGTAGTTATATAGGATGGTGTGTATAGACAGTAGTTATATAGGATGGTGTGTATAGACAGTAGTTATATAGGATGGTGTGTATAGACAGTAGTTATATAGGATGGTGTGTATAGACAGTATAGGACAGTAGTTATATAGGATGGTGTGTATAGACAGTAGTTATATAGGATGGTGTGTATGGACAGTAGTTATATAGGATGGTGTGTATAGACAGTTGACAGTAGTTATATAGGATGGTGTGTATAGACAGTAGTTATATAGGATGGTGTGTATAGACAGTAGTTATATAGGATGGTGTGTATAGACAGTAGTTATATAGGATGGTGTGTATAGACAGTAGTTATATAGGATGGTGTGTATGGACAGTAGTTATATAGGATGGTGTGTACAGACAGTATGGACAGTAGTTATATAGGATGGTGTGTATGGACAGTAGTTATATAGGATGGTGTGTATAGACAGTAGTTATATAGGATGGTGTGTATGGACAGTAGTTATATAGGATGGTGTGTATAGACAGTAGTTATATAGGATGGTGTGTACGGACAGTAGTTATATAGGATGGTGTGTATGGACAGTAGTTATATAGGATGGTGTGTATGGACAGTAGTTATATAGGATGGTGTGTATGGACAGTAGTTATATAGGATGGTGTGTACGACAGTATGTACAGTAGTTATATAGGATGGTGTGTATGGACAGTAGTTATATAGGATGGTGTGTATAGACAGTAGTTATATAGGATGGTGTGTATAGACAGTAGTTATATAGGATGGTGTGTACGAACAGTATGGACAGTAGTTATATAGGATGGTGTGTATGGACAGTAGTTATATAGGATGGTGTGTATGGACAGTAGTTATATAGGATGGTGTGTACAGACAGTATGACGTAGTTATATAGGATGGTGTGTATGGCGTGGACAGTAGTTATATAGGATGGTGTGTATGGACAGTAGTTATATAGGATGGTGTGTATGGACAGTAGTTATATAGGATGGTGTGTATAGACAGTATGGACGTAGTTATATAGGATGGTGTGTATGGACAGTAGTTATATAGGATGGTGTGTATAGACAGTAGTTATATAGGATGGTGTGTATAGACAGTAGTTATATAGGATGGTGTGTATGGACAGTAGTTATATAGGATGGTGTGTATGGACAGTATAGACAGTAGTTATATAGGATGGTGTGTATAGACAGTAGTTATATAGGATGGTGTGTATATGGACAGTAGTTATATAGGATGGTGTGTATAGACAGTATAGACAGTAGTTATATAGGATGGTGTGTATAGACAGTAGTTATATAGGATGGTGTGTATAGACTATGACAGTAGTTATATAGGATGGTGTGTATAGACAGTATGAGTTATATAGGATGGTGTGTATAGACAGTATGACAGTAGTTATATAGGATGGTGTGTATGGACAGTAGTTATATAGGATGGTGTGTATGGACAGTAGTTATATAGGATGGTGTGTATAGACAGTATAGACAGTAGTTATATAGGATGGTGTGTATGGACAGTAGTTATATAGGATGGTGTGTATAGACAGTAGTTATATAGGATGGTGTGTATAGACAGTAGTTATATAGGATGGTGTGTATAGACAGTAGTTATATAGGATGGTGTGTACAGACAGTATGGACAGTAGTTATATAGGATGGTGTGTATAGACAGTAGTTATATAGGATGGTGTGTATAGACACGTAGTTATATAGGATGGTGTGTATAGACGGACGGTAGTTATATAGGATGGTGTGTATAGACGGTAGTTATATAGGATGGTGTGTATAGACAGTAGTTATATAGGATGGTGTGTATAGACAGTATAGACAGTAGTTATATAGGATGGTGTGTATGGACAGTAGTTATATAGGATGGTGTGTATAGACAGTAGTTATATAGGATGGTGTGTATGGACAGTAGTTATATAGGATGGTGTGTATGGACAGTAGTTATATAGGATGGTGTGTACAGACAGTATGTACAGTAGTTATATAGGATGGTGTGTATAGACAGTAGTTATATAGGATGGTGTGTATGGACAGTAGTTATATAGGATGGTGTGTATAGACAGTATAGACAGTAGTTATATAGGATGGTGTGTATCGACGTATAGACAGTATTTATATATAGGATGGTGTGTATGGACAGTAGTTATATAGGATGGTGTGTATGGACGTATAGACAGTAGTTATATAGGATGGTGTGTATAGACAGTAGTTATATAGGATGGTGTGTACAGACAGTATGGACAGTAGTTATATAGGATGGTGTGTATAGACAGTATAGACGTAGTTATATAGGATGGTGTGTATAGACAGTAGTTATATAGGATGGTGTGTATAGACAGTATGGACGGTAGTTATATAGGATGGTGTGTATAGACAGTATAGCAGTTATATAGGATGGTGTGTATAGACAGTATAGACAGTAGTTATATAGGATGGTGTGTATGGACAGTAGTTATATAGGATGGTGTGTATGGACAGTAGTTATATAGGATGGTGTGTAAAGCAGTATGGACAGTAGTTATATAGGATGGTGTGTATGGACAGCAGTTATATAGGATGGTGTATAGACAGTAGTTATATAGGATGGTGTGTATAGACAGTAGTTATATAGGATGGTGTGTATAGACAGTAGTTATATAGGATGGTGTGTATAGACAGTAGTTATATAGGATGGTGTGTACAGACAGTATGGACAGTAGTTATATAGGATGGTGTGTATAGACAGTAGTTATATAGGATGGTGTGTATGGACAGTAGTTATATAGGATGGTGTGTATGGACAGTAGTTATAAAGGATGGTGTGTATAGACAGTAGTTATATAGGATGGTGTGTACGGACAGTAGTTATATAGGATGGTGTGTATGGACAGTAGTTATATAGGATGGTGTGTATGGACAGTAGTTATATAGGATGGTGTGTATGGACAGTAGTTATATAGGATGGTGTGTACAGACAGTATGTACAGTAGTTATATAGGATGGTGTGTATGGACAGTAGTTATATAGGATGGTGTGTATAGACAGTAGTTATATAGGATGGTGTGTATGGACAGTAGTTATATAGGATGGTGTGTACAGACAGTATGGACAGTAGTTATATAGGATGGTGTGTATGGACAGTAGTTATATAGGATGGTGTGTATGGACAGTAGTTATGTAGGATGGTGTGTACAGACAGTATGGACAGTAGTTATATAGGATGGTGTGTATAGACAGTAGTTATATAGGATGGTGTGTATGGACAGTAGTTATATAGGATGGTGTGTATAGACAGTATAGACAGTAGTTATATAGGATGGTGTGTATCGACAGTATGACAGTAGTTATATGGGATGGTGTGTATGGACAGTAGTTATATAGGATGGTGTGTATGGACAGTATAGACAGTAGTTATATAGGATGGTGTGTATAGACAGTAGTTATATAGGATGGTGTGTACGCTATGGACAGTAGTTATATAGGATGGTGTGTATAGACAGTATAGACAGTAGTTATATAGGATGGTGTGTATAGACAGTAGTTATATAGGATGGTGTGTATAGACACGTAGTTATATAGGATGGTGTGTATAGACAGTATAGACAGTAGTTATATAGGATGGTGTGTATAGACAGTATGGACAGTAGTTATATAGGATGGTGTGTATGGACAGTAGTTATATAGGATGGTGTGTATGGACAGTAGTTATATAGGATGGTGTGTATAGACAGTATACAGTTATATAGGATGGTGTGTATGGACAGTAGTTATATAGGATGGTGTGTATAGACAGTAGTTATATAGGATGGTGTGTATAGACAGTAGTTATATAGGATGGTGTGTATAGACAGTAGTTAAATAGGATGGTGTGTATAGACAGTAGTTATACAGGATGGTGTGTATAGACAGTAGTTATATAGGATGGTGTGTACAGACAGTATGGACAGTAGTTATATAGGATGGTGTGTATAGACAGTAGTTATATAGGATGGTGTGTATGGACAGTAGTTATATAGGATGGTGTGTATAGACAGTAGTTATATAGGATGGTGTGTATGGACAGTAGTTATATAGGATGGTGTGTATGGACAGTAGTTATATAGGATGGTGTGTATAGACAGTAGTTATATAGGATGGTGTGTATGGACAGTAGTTATATAGGATGGTGTGTACAGACAGTATGGACAGTAGTTATATAGGATGGTGTGTATGGACAGTAGTTATATAGGATGGTGTGTATGGACAGTAGTTATATAGGATGGTGTGTATAGACAGTATGTACAGTAGTTATATAGGATGGTGTGTATGGACAGTAGTTATATAGGATGGTGTGTATATAGACAGTAGTTATATAGGATGGTGTGTATAGACAGTATAGACAGTAGTTATATAGGATGGTGTGTATGGACAGTAGATATATAGGATGGTGTGTATGGACAGTAGTTATATAGGATGGTGTGTATAGACAGTATAGACAGTAGTTATATAGGATGGTGTGTATGGACAGTAGTTATATAGGATGGTGTGTATAGACAGTAGTTATATAGGATGGTGTGTATAGACAGTAGTTATATAGGATGGTGTGTATAGACAGTAGTTATATAGGATGGTGTGTATAGACAGTAGTTATATAGGATGGTGTGTATGGACAGTAGTTATATAGGATGGTGTGTACAGACAGTATGGACAGTAGTTATATAGGATGGTGTGTATAGACAGTAGTTATATAGGATGGTGTGTATGGACAGTAGTTATATAGGATGGTGTGTATGGACAGTAGTTATATAGGATGGTGTGTATAGACAGTAGTTATATAGGATGGTGTGTATGGACAGTAGTTATATAGGATGGTGTGTACAGACAGTATGGACAGTAGTTATATAGGATGGTGTGTATAGACAGTAGTTATATAGGATGGTGTGTATAGACAGTAGTTATATAGGATGGTGTGTACAGACAGTATGTACAGTAGTTATATAGGATGGTGTGTATAGACAGTATAGACAGTAGTTATATAGGATGGTGTGTATAGACAGTATAGACAGTAGTTATATAGGATGGTGTGTATGGACAGTAGATATATAGGATGGTGTGTATGGACAGTAGTTATATAGGATGGTGTGTATAGACAGTATAGACAGTAGTTATATAGGATGGTGTGTATGGACAGTAGTTATATAGGATGGTGTGTATAGACAGTAGTTATATAGGATGGTGTGTATGGACAGTAGTTATATAGGATGGTGTGTATAGACAGTATAGACAGTAGTTATATAGGATGGTGTGTATAGACAGTAGTTATATAGGATGGTGTGTATATGGACAGTAGTTATACAGGATGGTGTGTATAGACAGTATGAAGTTATATAGGATGGTGTGTATAGACAGTAGTTATATAGGATGGTGTGTATAGACAGTAGTTATATAGGATGGTGTGTAGTTGGACAGTAGTTATATAGGATGGTGTGTATAGACAGTATGGACAGTAGTTATATAGGATGGTGTGTATAGACAGTAGTTATATAGGATGGTGTGTACGCGTATAGACAGTAGTTATATAGGATGGTGTGTATAGACAGTATGACAGTTATATGGGATGGTGTGTACAGACAGTAGTTATATAGGATGGTGTGTACAGACAGTATAGACAGTAGTTATATAGGATGGTGTGTATAGACAGTAGTTATATAGGATGGTGTGTACGTATAGACAGTAGTTATATAGGATGGTGTGTATAGACAGTAGTTATATAGGATGGTGTGTATAGACAGTATGGAAGTTATATAGGATGGTGTGTACTATAGACAGTAGTTATATAGGATGGTGTGTATAGACAGTATGACAGTAGTTATATAGGATGGTGTGTATAGACAGTAGTTATATAGGATGGTGTGTACAGACAGTGCGTTATATAGGATGGTGTGTATAGACAGTATAGACAGTAGTTATATAGGATGGTGTGTATAGACAGTAGTTATATAGGATGGTGTGTATGGACGTTGGCAGTAGTTATATAGGATGGTGTGTAGGTATAGACAGTAGTTATATAGGATGGTGTGTACAGACAGTAGTTATATAGGATGGTGTGTATGACAGTATAGACAGTAGTTATATAGGATGGTGTGTATAGACAGTAGTTATATAGGATGGTGTGTATAGACAGTAGTTATATAGGATGGTGTGTATAGACAGTAGTTATATAGGATGGTGTGTATGGACAGTAGTTATATAGGATGGTGTGTATAGACAGTATGACGTAGTTATATAGGATGGTGTGTATAGACAGTAGTTATATAGGATGGTGTGTATGGACAGTAGTTATATAGGATGGTGTGTATAGACGGTAGTTTTGGATGGTGTGTATAGACAGTAGTTATATAGGATGGTGTGTATGGACAGTAGTTATATAGGATGGTGTGTATAGACAGTATGGACGTAGTTATATAGGATGGTGTGTATAGACGTATGGACAGTAGTTATATAGGATGGTGTGTATGGACAGTAGTTATATAGGATGGTGTGTATGGACAGTAGTTATATAGGATGGTGTGTATAGACAGTAAGCAGTTATATAGGATGGTGTGTATGGACAGTAGTTATATAGGATGGTGTGTATGGACAGTAGTTATATAGGATGGTGTGTATAGACAGTAGTTATATAGGATGGTGTGTATAGACAGTAGTTATATAGGATGGTGTGTACAGACAGTATGGACAGTAGTTATATAGGATGGTGTGTATAGACAGTAGTTATATAGGATGGTGTGTATAGACAGTAGTTATATAGGATGGTGTGTATAGACAGTAGTTATATAGGATGGTGTGTATAGACAGTAGTTATATAGGATGGTGTGTACAGACAGTATGGACAGTAGTTATATAGGATGGTGTGTATAGACAGTAGTTATATAGGATGGTGTGTATGGACAGTAGTTATATAGGATGGTGTGTATGGACAGTAGTTATATAGGATGGTGTGTATAGACAGTAGTTATATAGGATGGTGTGTACAGACAGTAGTTATATAGGATGGTGTGTATAGACAGTAGTTATATAGGATGGTGTGTATGGACAGTAGTTATATAGGATGGTGTGTATAGACGGGACAGTAGTTATATAGGATGGTGTGTATGAAGAGGACAGTAGTTATATAGGATGGTGTGTATGGACAGTAGTTATATAGGATGGTGTGTATAGACAGTATAGACAGTAGTTATATAGGATGGTGTGTATGGACAGTAGTTATATAGGATGGTGTGTATAGACAGTATGGCAGTAGTTATATAGGATGGTGTGTATAGCAGTATAGACAGTAGTTATATAGGATGGTGTGTATAGACAGTAGTTATATAGGATGGTGTGTATGGACAGTAGTTATATAGGATGGTGTGTATGGCGTAGTTATATGGGATGGTGTGTATGTAGACAGTAGTTATATAGGATGGTGTGTATGGACAGTAGTTATATAGGATGGTGTGTATAGACAGTAGTTATATAGGATGGTGTGTATGGACAGTAGTTATATAGGATGGTGTGTATAGACAGTATAGACAGTAGTTATATAGGATGGTGTTAAGTATGGACAGTAGTTATATAGGATGGTGTGTATAGACAGTAGTTATATAGGATGGTGTGTATAGACAGTAGTTATATAGGATGGTGTGTATAGACTATAGTTATATAGGATGGTGTGTATAGACAGTAGTTATATAGGATGGTATGTATAGACAGTATGGACAGTAGTTATATAGGATGGTGTGTATAGACAGTAGTTATATGGGATGGTGTGTATGGACAGTAGTTATATGGGATGGTGTGTAACAGTATAGACAGTAGTTATATAGGATGGTGTGTATGGACAGTAGTTATATAGGATGGTGTGTATAGACAGTAGACAGTAGTTATATAGGATGGTGTGTATAGACAGTAGTTATATAGGATGGTGTGTATAGACAGTAGTTATATAGGATGGTGTGTATAGACAGTAGTTATATAGGATGGTGTGTATGGACAGTAGTTATATAGGATGGTGTGTATAGACAGTGACAGTAGTTATATAGGATGGTGTGTATAGACAGTAGTTATATAGGATGGTGTGTATAGACAGTAGTTATATAGGATGGTGTGTATAGACGAGACAGTAGTTATATAGGATGGTGTGTATAGACAGTAGTTATATAGGATGGTGTGTATGGACAGTAGTTATATAGGATGGTGTGTATAGACAGTATAGACAGTAGTTATATAGGATGGTGTGTATAGACAGGGAAGTAGTTATATAGGATGGTGTGTATAGACAGTAGTTATATAGGATGGTGTGTATAGACAGTAGTTATATGGGATGGTGTGTATAGACAGTAGTTATATAGGATGGTGTGTATGGACAGTAGTTATATAGGATGGTGTGTATGGACAGTAGTTATATAGGATGGTGTGTATGGACAGTAGTTATATAGGATGGTGTGTATGGACAGTAGTTATATAGGATGGTGTGTATAGACAGTATGGACGGTAGTTATATAGGATGGTGTGTATAGACAGTAGTTATATAGGATGGTGTGTATAGACGGTAGTTATATAGGATGGTGTGTATAGACGGTAGTTATATAGGATGGTGTGTATAGACAGTAGTTATATAGGATGGTGTGTATGACAGTATGGACAGTAGTTATATAGGATGGTGTGTATAGACGGACAGTAGTTATATAGGATGGTGTGTATGGACAGTAGTTATATAGGATGGTGTGTATGGACGCAGTAGTTATATAGGATGGTGTGTATAGACGGTATACAGAGTTATATAGGATGGTGTGTATGGACAGTAGTTATATAGGATGGTGTGTATAGACAGTAGTTATATGGGATGGTGTGTATAGACAGTAGTTATATAGGATGGTGTGTATGGACAGTAGTTATATAGGATGGTGTGTATAGACGGTAGTTATATAGGATGGTGTGTATAGACGTATGGACAGTAGTTATATAGGATGGTGTGTATAGACAGTAGTTATATAGGATGGTGTGTACAGACAGTATGGACTAGTTATATAGGATGGTGTGTATAGACAGTAGTTATATAGGATGGTGTGTATGGACAGTAGTTATATAGGATGGTGTGTATGGACAGTAGTTATATAGGATGGTGTGTATAGACAGTAGTTATATAGGATGGTGTGTACAGAACAGAGACAGTAGTTATATAGGATGGTGTGTATAGACAGTAGTTATATAGGATGGTGTGTATGGACGGTAGTTATATAGGATGGTGTGTATGAGACAGTAGTTATATAGGATGGTGTGTATAGACAGTAGTTATATAGGATGGTGTGTATGGACAGTAGTTATATAGGATGGTGTGTATAGACAGTATAGACAGTAGTTATATAGGATGGTGTGTATAGACGGTAGTTATATAGGATGGTGTGTACAGACAGTTGGACAGTAGTTATATAGGATGGTGTGTATAGACAGTATAGACAGTAGTTATATAGGATGGTGTGTATAGACAGTAGTTATATAGGATGGTGTGTATGTAGACAGTAGTTATATAGGATGGTGTGTATAGACGCAGTAGTTATATAGGATGGTGTGTATAGACTGAGTAGTTATATAGGATGGTGTGTATGGACAGTAGTTATATAGGATGGTGTGTATAGACAGTATAGACAGTAGTTATATAGGATGGTGTGTATGGACGGTAGTTATATAGGATGGTGTGTATAGACAGTATAGACGGTAGTTATATAGGATGGTGTGTATGGACAGTAGTTATATAGGATGGTGTGTATGGACAGTAGTTATATAGGATGGTGTGTATAGACGGTAGTTATATAGGATGGTGTGTATAGACAGTAGTTATATAGGATGGTGTGTATGGACAGTAGTTATATAGGATGGTGTGTACAGACAGTATGGACAGTAGTTATATAGGATGGTGTGTATAGACGGTAGTTATATAGGATGGTGTGTATGGACAGTAGTTATATAGGATGGTGTGTATAGACAGTATAGACGAGTTATATAGGATGGTGTGTACAGACGGTAGTTATATAGGATGGTGTGTATAGACAGTAGACAGAGTTATATAGGATGGTGTGTATGGACAGTAGTTATATAGGATGGTGTGTATGGACGGTAGTTATGTAGGATGGTGTGTATAGACAGTAGTTATATAGGATGGTGTGTATGGACAGTAGTTATGTAGGATGGTGTGTATAGACAGTATAGACAGTAGTTATATAGGATGGTGTGTATAGACAGTAGTTATATAGGATGGTGTGTATGGACAGTAGTTATATAGGATGGTGTGTATAGACAGTATAGACAGTAGTTATATAGGATGGTGTGTATAGACAGTAGTTATATAGGATGGTGTGTATGGACAGTAGTTATGTAGGATGGTGTGTACGCGATGGACAGTAGTTATATAGGATGGTGTGTATAGACAGTATGGACTAGTTATATAGGATGGTGTGTATGGACAGTAGTTATCTAGGATGGTGTGTATGGACAGTAGTTATATAGGATGGTGTGTATAGACAGTAAGACAGTAGTTATATAGGATGGTGTGTATGGACAGTAGTTATATAGGATGGTGTGTATAGACAGTAGTTATATAGGATGGTGTGTATAGACAGTAGTTATATAGGATGGTGTGTATAGACAGTAGTTATATAGGATGGTGTGTACAGACAGTATGGACAGTAGTTATACAGGATGGTGTGTATAGACAGTATAGACAGTAGTTATATAGGATGGTGTGTATAGACAGTAGTTATATAGGATGGTGTGTATAGACAGTAGTTATATAGGATGGTGTGTACAGACAGTATGGACAGTAGTTATATAGGATGGTGTGTATAGACAGTATGGACAGTAGTTATATAGGATGGTGTGTATGGACAGTAGTTATATAGGATGGTGTGTACAGACAGTATAGACAGTAGTTATATAGGATGGTGTATATAGACAGTATGGACAGTAGTTATGTAGGATGGTGTGTACAGACAGTAGTTATATAGCATGGTGTGTACAGACAGTATAGACAGTAGTAATATAGGATGGTGTGTACAGACAGTAGTTATATAGGATGGTGTGTACAGACAGTATAGACAGTAGTAATATAGGATGGTGTGTATAGACAGTAGTTATATAGGATGGTGTATATAGACAGTTTGGACAGTAGTTATATAGGATGGTGTGTACAGAAAGTATAGACAGTAGTTATATAGGATGGTGTGTATAGACAGTATGGACAGTAGTTATATAGGATGGTGTGTATAGACAGTAGTTATATAGGATGGTGTGTACAGACAGTATAGACAGTAGTTATATAGGATGGTGTATACAGACAGTATGGACAGTAGTTATATAGGATGGTGTGTACAGACAGTATAGACAGTAGTTATATAGGATGGTGTATACAGACAGTATGGACAGTAGTTATATAGGATGGTGTGTACAGACAGTATAGTTATATAGGATGGTGTGTACAGACAGTAGTTAAAAAGGATGGTGTGTATAGACAGTATGGACAGTAGTTATATAGGATGGTGTGTATGGACAGTAGTTATAGGATGGTGTGTATGGACAGTAGTTATGTAGGATGGTGTGTATAGACATTAGTTATATAGGATGGTGTGTATGGACAGTAGTTATGTAGGATGGTGTGTATAGACAGTATAGACAGTAGTTATATAGGATGGTGTGTATAGACAGTAGTTATATAGGATGGTGTGTATGGACAGTAGTTATATAGGATGGTGTGTATAGACAGTATAGACAGTAGTTATATAGGATGGTGTGTATAGACAGTAGTTATATAGGATGGTGTGTATGGACAGTAGTTATGTAGGATGGTGTGTACAGACAGTATGGACAGTAGTTATATAGGATGGTGTGTATAGACAGTATGGACAGTAGTTATATAGGATGGTGTGTATGGACAGTAGATATATAGGATGGTGTGTATGGACAGTAGTTATATAGGATGGTGTGTATAGACAGTATAGACAGTAGTTATATAGGATGGTGTGTATGGACAGTAGTTATATAGGATGGTGTGTATAGACAGTAGTTATATAGGATGGTGTGTATAGACAGTAGTTATATAGGATGGTGTGTATAGACAGTAGTTACATAGGATGGTGTGTACAGACAGTATGGACAGTAGTTATATAGGATGGTGTGTATAGACAGTAGTTATATAGGATGGTGTGTATAGACAGTAGTTATATAGGATGGTGTGTATAGACAGTAGTTATATAGGATGGTGTGTATAGACAGTAGTTATATAGGATGGTGTGTACAGACAGTATGGACAGTAGTTATATAGGATGGTGTGTATAGACAGTAGTTATATAGGATGGTGTGTATGGACAGTAGTTATATAGGATGGTGTGTATGGACAGTAGTTATATAGGATGGTGTGTATGGACAGTAGTTATATAGGATGGTGTGTACAGACAGTATGTACAGTAGTTATATAGGATGGTGTGTATGGACAGTAGTTATATAGGATGGTGTGTATGGACAGTAGTTATGTAGGATGGTGTGTATAGACAGTATAGACAGTAGTTATATAGGATGGTGTGTATCGACAGTATAGACAGTATTTATATATAGGATGGTGTGTATGGACAGTAGATATATAGGATGGTGTGTATGGACAGTATAGACAGTAGTTTTATAGGATGGTGTGTATAGACAGTAGTTATATAGGATGGTGTGTACAGACAGTATGGACAGTAGTTATATAGGATGGTGTGTATAGACAGTATAGACAGTAGTTATATAGGATGGTGTGTATAGACAGTAGTTATATAGGATGGTGTGTATAGACAGTATAGACAGTAGTTATATAGGATGGTGTGTATAGACAGTATAGACATTAGTTATATAGGATGGTGTGTATAGACAGTATAGACAGTAGTTATATAGGATGGTGTGTATGGACAGTAGTTATATAGGATGGTGTGTAAAGACAGTATAGACAGTAGTTATATAGGATGGTGTGTATGGACAGTAGTTATATAGGATGGTGTGTAAAGACAGTATAGACAGTAGTTATATAGGATGGTGTGTATAGACAGTAGTTATATAGGATGGTGTGTATAGACAGTAGTTATATAGGATGGTGTGTATAGACAGTAGTTATATAGGATGGTGTGTATAGACAGTAGTTATATAGGATGGTGTGTACAGACAGTATGGACAGTAGTTATATAGGATGGTGTGTATAGACAGTAGTTATATAGGATGGTGTGTATGGACAGTAGTTATATAGGATGGTGTGTACAGACAGTATAGACAGTAGTTATATAGGATGGTGTGTACAGACAGTAGTTAAAAAGGATGGTGTGTATAGACAGTATGGACAGTAGTTATATAGGATGGTGTGTATGGACAGTAGTTATAGGATGGTGTGTATGGACAGTAGTTATGTAGGATGGTGTGTATAGACATTAGTTATATAGGATGGTGTGTATGGACAGTAGTTATGTAGGATGGTGTGTATAGACAGTATAGACAGTAGTTATATAGGATGGTGTGAATAGACAGTAGTTATATAGGATGGTGTGTATGGACAGTAGTTATATAGGATGGTGTGTATAGACAGTATAGACAGTAGTTATATAGGATGGTGTGTATAGACAGTAGTTATATAGGATGGTGTGTATGGACAGTAGTTATGTAGGATGGTGTGTACAGACAGTATGGACAGTAGTTATATAGGATGGTGTGTATAGACAGTATGGACAGTAGTTATATAGGATGGTGTGTATGGACAGTAGATATCTAGGATGGTGTGTATGGACAGTAGTTATATAGGATGGTGTGTATAGACAGTATAGACAGTAGTTATATAGGATGGTGTGTATGGACAGTAGTTATATAGGATGGTGTGTATAGACAGTAGTTATATAGAATGGTGTGTATAGACAGTAGTTATATAGGATGGTGTGTATAGACAGTAGTTACATAGGATGGTGTGTACAGACAGTATGGACAGTAGTTATATAGGATGGTGTGTATAGACAGTAGTTATATAGGATGGTGTGTATAGACAGTAGTTATATAGGATGGTGTGTATAGACAGTAGTTATATAGGATGGTGTGTATAGACAGTAGTTATATAGGATGGTGTGTACAGACAGTATGGACAGTAGTTATATAGGATGGTGTGTATAGACAGTAGTTATATAGGATGGTGTGTATGGACAGTAGTTATATAGGATGGTGTGTATGGACAGTAGTTATATAGGATGGTGTGTACAGACAGTATGTACAGTAGTTATATAGGATGGTGTGTATGGACAGTAGTTATATAGGATGGTGTGTATGGACAGTAGTTATGTAGGATGGTGTGTATAGACAGTATAGACAGTATTTATATATAGGATGGTGTGTATGGACAGTAGATATATAGGATGGTGTGTATGGACAGTATAGACAGTAGTTATATAGGATGGTGTGTATAGACAGTAGTTATATAGGATGGTGTGTACAGACAGTATGGACAGTAGTTATATAGGATGGTGTGTATAGACAGTATAGACAGTAGTTATATAGGATGGTGTGTATAGACAGTAGTTATATAGGATGGTGTGTATAGACAGTATAGACAGTAGTTATATAGGATGGTGTGTATAGACAGTATAGACATTAGTTATATAGGATGGTGTGTATAGACAGTATAGACAGTAGTTATATAGGATGGTGTGTATGGACAGTAGTTATATAGGATGGTGTGTAAAGACAGTATAGACAGTAGTTATATAGGATGGTGTGTATGGACAGTAGTTATATAGGATGGTGTGTAAAGACAGTATAGACAGTAGTTATATAGGATGGTGTGTATGGACAGCAGTTATATAGGATGGTGTGTATAGACAGTAGTTATATAGGATGGTGTGTATAGACAGTAGTTATATAGGATGGTGTGTATAGACAGTAGTTATATAGGATGGTGTGTATAGACAGTAGTTATATAGGATGGTGTGTACAGACAGTATGGACAGTAGTTATATAGGATGGTGTGTATAGACAGTAGTTATATAGGATGGTGTGTATGGACAGTAGTTATATAGGATGGTGTGTATGGACAGTAGTTATAAAGGATGGTGTGTATAGACAGTAGTTATATAGGATGGTGTGTACGGACAGTAGTTATATAGGATGGTGTGTATGGACAGTAGTTATATAGGATGGTGTGTATGGACAGTAGTTATATAGGATGGTGTGTATGGACAGTAGTTATATAGGATGGTGTGTACAGACAGTATGTACAGTAGTTATATAGGATGGTGTGTATGGACAGTAGTTGTATAGGATGGTGTGTATGGACAGTAGTTAAGTAGGATGGTGTGTATAGACAGTATAGACAGTAGTTATATAGGATGGTGTGTATAGACAGTATAGACAGTAGTTATATAGGATGGTGTGTATGGACAGTAGATATATATAGGATGGTGTGTATGGACAGTAGTTATATAGGATGGTGTGTATAGACAGTATAGACAGTAGTTATACAGGATGGTGTGTATAGACAGTAGTTATATCGGATGGTGTGTACAGACAGTATGGACAGTAGACATATAGGATGGTGTGTATAGACAGTATAGACAGTAATTATATAGGATGGTGTGTATAGACAGTAGTTATATAGGATGGTGTGTATGGACAGTAGTTATGTAGGATGGTGTGTACAGACAGTATGGACAGTAGTTATATAGGATGGTGTGTATAGACAGTATGGACAGTAGTTATATAGGATGGTGTGTATGGACAGTAGTTATGTAGGATGGTGTGTATAGACAGTATAGACAGTAGTTATGTAGGATGGTGTGTATAGACAGTATAGACAGTAGTTATACAGGATGGTGTGTATGGACAGTAGATATCTAGGATGGTGTGTATGGACAGTAGTTATATAGGATGGTGTGTATAGACAGTATAGACAGTAGTTATATAGGATGGTGTGTATGGACAGTAGTTATATAGGATGGTGTGTATAGACAGTAGTTATATAGGATGGTGTGTATAGACAGTAGTTATATAGGATGGTGTGTATAGACAGTAGTTATATAGGATGGTGTGTACAGACAGTATGGACAGTAGTTATATAGGATGGTGTGTATGGACAGTAGTTATATAGGATGGTGTGTATGGACAGTAGTTATATAGGATGGTGTGTACAGACAGTATTTACAGTAGTTATATAGGATGGTGTGTATGGACAGTAGTTATATAGGATGGTGTGTATGGACAGTAGTTATGTAGGATGGTGTGTATAGACAGTATAGACAGTAGTTATATAGGATGGTGTGTATCGACAGTATAGACAGTAGTTATATATAGGATGGTGTGTATGGACAGTATAGACAGTAGTTATATAGGATGGTATGTATAGACAGTAGTTATATAGGATGGTGTGTACAGACAGTATGGACAGTAGTTATATAGGATGGTGTGTATAGACAGTAGTTATATAGGATGGTGTGTATAGACAGTATAGACAGTAGTTATATAGGATGGTGTGTATAGACAGTATAGACAGTAGTTATATAGGATGTGTGTATAGACAGTATATACAGTAGTTATATAGGATGGTGTGTATGGACAGTAGATATATAGGATGGTGTGTATGGACAGTAGTTATATAGGATGGTGTGTATAGACAGTAGTTATATAGGATGGTGTGTATGGACAGTAGTTATATAGGATGGTGTGTATAGACAGTAGTTATATAGGATGGTGTGTATAGACAGTAGTTATATAGCATGGTGTGTATAGACAGTAGTTATATAGGATGGTGTGTATAGACAGTAGTTATATAGGATGGTGTGTACAGACAGTATGGACAGTAGTTATATAGGATGGTGTGTATAGACAGTAGTTATATAGGATGGTGTGTATGGACAGTAGTTATATAGGATGGTGTGTATGGACAGTAGTTATAAAGGATGGTGTGTATAGACAGTAGTTATATAGGATGGTGTGTATGGACAGTAGTTATATAGGATGGTGTGTACAGACAGTATGGACAGTAGTTATACAGGATGGTGTGTACAGACAGTATGTACGTAGTTATATAGGATGGTGTGTATGGACAGTAGTTATATAGGATGGTGTGTATGGACAGTAGTTATGTAGGATGGTGTGTATAGACAGTATAGACAGTAGTTATATAGGATGGTGTGTATAGACAGTATAGACAGTAGTTATATAGGATGGTGTGTATGGACAGTAGATATATATAGGATGGTGTGTATGGACAGTAGTTATATAGGATGGTGTGTATAGACAGTATAGACAGTAGTTATAAAGGATGGTGTGTATAGACAGTAGTTATATAGGATGGTGTGTACAGACAGTATGGACAGTAGTTATACAGGATGGTGTGTATAGACAGTATAGACAGTAGTTATATAGGATGGTGTATAGACAGTAGTTATATAGGATGGTGTGTATAGACAGTATAGACAGTAGTTATATAGGATGGTGTGTATAGACAGTAGTTATGTAGGATGGTGTGCACAGACAGTATGGACAGTAGTTATATAGGATGGTGTGTATAGACAGTATGGACAGTAGTTATATAGGATGGTGTGTATGGACAGTAGTTATATAGGATGGTGTGTACAGACAGTATAGACAGTAGTTATATAGGATGGTGTATATAGACAGTATGGACAGTAGTTATGTAGGATGGTGTGTACAGACAGTATAGACAGTAGTTATATAGGATGGTGTGTATAGACAGTATAGACAGTAGTTATGTAGGATGGTGTGTATAGACAGTATGGACAGTAGTTATATAGGATGGTGTGTACAGACAGTATGTACAGTAGTTATATAGGATGGTGTGTATAGACAGTAGTCATATTCCTTTAATTTGCAAGTGGTTGAATCTATCTCACTTTAGAAAGTAGTCGAGCTAGCGAAACAGCGCCCCCTCTGTCTAACTCTATATAGACCATTAATCCGATGCTATCTGGCCAAAAATAGTATGACATGCCATAGTTTTTTTGGCCAGACAGCATCAAATACATGGGCTACACATACTGAGACAGAGGGGAACTGTTTCGATCACTCGGATGCTTTATCTGAGATGTGTCTTTCTGTTTTTTTTTTTATTATATTTTATTTGGACAGGCACGGAGGTACGGTAGGGCTGGCCCTCTAAGGCATGTCCATAACGCTGGTCCTACTCCTCCCACCCCGTCGTCCCTCCTCCATCCTCTTCTCTTCCTCCTCCTCCTCCCACCCCCTCTTCCCTCCTCCATCCCCTTCTCCTCCTCCGCCACCTCCTCCTCCTCCCACCCCCTCTTCCTGCCACCTCCTCCTCCTCCTCCTCCCACCCCATCTTCCCTCTTCCCGCCTCCTTCTCCTCCTCCTCCTCCCACCCCCTCTTCCCTCTTCCCTCCTCCATCCCCTCTCCTCCTCCGCCACCTCCTCTTCCTCCCACCCCCTCTTCCTGCCACCTCCTCCTCCTCCTCCTTCCACCCCATCTTCCCTCTTCCCTCCTCCTCCTCCTCCTCCTCCTTCCACCCCATCTTCCCTCCTTCATCCCCTTCTCCTTCTCCACCTCCTCCTCCCCTCCTCTGTCTCTATCACATTGGTTCTGTGATTGATTCTCATGGTGAGGGGAAGGCTCATACGTCAGACTTTATTAGATATTACCGCTCACACAAGCTGTAGTGTGTATATATATATATATAGTGTATATATATGTATATTTATCTGTAGGTATATACCAGCCGAACTCTTAGAAAACCCAATAAAACACACAAACGAAAACCTGAAAAAAAAAGCATTGGATTCCAAGAATAGGTGTGTGTGTGTGTGTGTGTGTGTGTGTGTGTGTGTGTGTGTGTGTGTGTGTGTGTGTGTGTGTGTGTGTGTGTGTGTGTGTGTGTATGTGTGTGTGTGGTGTGTCTTTGTGTTGTCATATTGATGGACCTACTGGGAGTAGGTAATAGATGCAAACACATACCCAGGTTGTTACGTTGTTCCCAGAGAGCGCAGGTGTGTTTGTGTGTTTCAGCTATCCTTCTTCCTGCTTCTTGCGTGGGAGGCAGACAGAATAGACCAGAACAGTGTCAGAACGGTGACACTCCTGCCCGATATGGAGCCGTCAATCAGGTCCTGTCTGCTGGCTGGCTGATAACAACCTGTTCACACACACCTCTCTCCAACATTTCTCCTCCCCCTTGTCACCTCACTGACTCATGCACAAACACAACCACAATACCCTCACAGCATGTTCATGTTGGTGCACACATGTTAACATAGCCTACCGTAATGAGAGATCATTTATAGATCCATATGATGCATCATTAAACATTGTACATCAAACGTCATTAAACGCTGTCCCAAATGAAATCATATTCCCTATTTAGTACACTACTTTTGACCAGGCCGCAGAATGTTTCACCTTATTAGGGAGTCATTCATTGTGTGCTCATATGTAATTAAGGGCTGTTTATAATCCTAATGTATCTGTAATTCCCTGTTTAAACATGTACGCACTCATTGGGAACCTGATTCGTTTCCTCAGTGTACATTGACATTAGCTGTATTCTCATGTCTTCTGTAATAAAGATGGCACAGATTCTGAACTTTGATCAGGACTATTCTAAATGTGATCTGCCTCCATTCTACATCAGATAGTTTTAAAAACAAAAAAACAAGACAATCAAATAGGGTTCAATAGCGCAAGTTAATTGCATGAAAAAAATGTATAAATCATCATGACATTATGAGCTACTTAGTGCCTTTGTTGTCACGGAAAATATCAGAGTTAGCAGTCCAAACGCATACAGGCTGTTCTGAAAGTATTAAGGCTGGCTGGAACACAGAGAACGAATGCAGGACCTTGTTACTATGAATACGGCTATCTACTTAGATCTCTGCTGTCACCTGCTGTTCATTTGGATTACTGCAAGTGAAAAACAGAGCTTTCTCTACGCCTCAAATTGAACAGAAGAAGCCAGCCACACACACCTGACATACAGAGCCTTCAGAAAACAAATATGTATACCCCTTGACTTTTTACAAATTGTGTTGTGTTACAGCCTGAATTTAAAATTGAGTAAATTTAGATGTTTTTGGTCACTGGCTACACACTATACCACATAATGTCAAAGTAGAATTCTTTTACAGATTTATAAAAAATGAAAAGCTGAAACGTCTCGAGTCAATAATTATTCAACCCCTTTGTTACGGCAAGCTTAAAAAAGTTCAGTAGTAAAAATCTGTTAACATGATTTTTTAATGACTACCTCATCTCTGCACCCCCCACAAACAATTATCTGTCAAGTCCCTAAGTTGAGCTGTGAACTTCAAACACAGATTCAATCACAAAGATCAGCGAGGTTTTCCAATGTCTCGCAAAGAAGGGCACCTATGTGCAGAGGTGGAAAAAGTACCTCTATTGTCTAACTTGAGTAAAAGTATAGATACCTTAATAGAAAGTTACTCAAGTAAAAGTGAAAGTCAGCCAGTAAAATACTACTTGAGTAAAAGTCTAAAAGTATTTGGTTTTAAATATACTTAGTGTGTCAAAAGTAAATGTAATTGCCAAAATATACTTAAGTATTAAAAAATACAATTAAGAGTATAAATCATTTAAAATTCCCTATATTAAGCAAACCAGATGGCACCGTTTTCTTGTTTTAAAATGTATGGATAGCCAGGGGCACACTCCAACACTCAGACATTATTTACAAAAGATGCATTTGTGTTTACTTAAGTAGTTTTTGGGGGTATCTGTACTTTACTTTGCTATTTATATTTTTGACAACTTTTACTTCACTACATTCCTAAAGAAAATATTGTACATTTACTTCACTACATTCCTAAAGAAAATATTGTACTTTTTACTCTATATGTTTTCCCTGATACCCAAAAGTACTAGTTACATTTTGAAAGCTCAGCATGACACTAAAATTGTCAAATTCAAGCACTTATCAAGAGAACACATGTTCATCCCTACTGCCTCTGACCTGGCAGACTCACTAAGTTTTTTTACTAAGTATTTTACACCACTGCCAATCGGTAGATGGGTATAAAAAAAAAGCTGACATTGAATATCCCTTTGAGTATGGTGAAGTTATTAATTACATTTTGGATGGTGTATCAATACACCCAGTCACTACAAAGATACAGGCTTCCTTCCTAACTCAGTTGCTGGAGAGAAAGGAAACCGCTCAGGGATTTCACCATGGTGACTTTAAAACAGTTACAGAGTTTAATGGCTGTGATAGGAGAAAATTGAGGATGGATCAAGAACATTGTAGTTACTCCACAATACTAACCTAGTTGACAGAGTGAAAAGAAGGAAGCCTGTACAGAATAAAAATATTCCAAAACATGCATCCTGCTTGCAACAAGGCACTAAAGTAATACTGAAAAGCAATTAACTTTTTGTCCTGAATACAAAGTACCACTCTCTATATTTTCAAGCATAGTGGGGGCTGTATCATGTTAGGGGTATGCGTGTAATCATTAAAGACTGCAGAGTTTTTTAGGATGAAAAAGAAACGGAATAGAGCTAAGCAAATGCAAAATCATGTTTCATTATTAGTATTATTAATCCAAGATGGCGTAGCAGTCAGACGTCTTTTGTCCTCGTCTTGTCGTGTCCCGTGTATATATCTTTTTTATATTTTTGGCTCGAGGGGGTACTCAACTGGCCTCTACATCGCGACAATCCCTGAATGCCCATCCGATAGCCGCGGCCCGCTAGCTCCTAGCTGTCTAGAGCATATTGGACTGTTAGCTGTATAGATCCATCGACCAATTTCTTGGGCCAGTATACCTATACCTATTTTGCCAATTGGAATTGGACCCCTCTGCTATTTGGAACCCTACTAATCCATCACGACTGGTCTATTGACGTCACCACACGCGGAGGCCAAAACAGACTTTCCTCCATCGAGATGTCCCTCTAAGGCCCTTCTGCTAGCCCCGGTCTGCTAGCTTGCTAGCCCCGGCCTGCTAGCTGTCTGAATCGCCGTGTCTCCAGCCAGCCCAACCACTCACTGGACCCCTATTTATCACCCGGCCACGCATGCCTCTCCCTAATATCAATATGCCCTGTCCATTACTGTCCTGGTTAGTGATTTTTGTGTTATTTCACTGTAGAGCCTCTAGCCCTGCTCAGTATGCCTTAACCTACCATTTAGTTCCACCTCCCACATATGCGGGGACATCACCTGGTTTAAACGTCTCTAGAGACAATATCTCTCTCATCATTACTCAAAGCCTAGGTTTACCTCCAATGTACTCACATCCTACCATACCTCTGTCTGTACATTATGCCTTGAATCTATTCTCTCACGCCCAGAAACCTGCTCCTTTTACTCTCTGCTCTGAACGTACTAAACGACCAGCCCTGATAACCTTTAGCAGTACCCTCATCCTACCCTTCCTCTGTTCCTCTGGTGATGTAGAGGTTAATCCAGGCCCTGCAGTGCCTAGCTCCACTCCTACTCCCCAGGTGCTCTCATTTGTTGACTTCTGTAACCGTAAAGGCCTTGGTTTCATGCATGTTTTTAACATTAGAAGCCTCCTCCCTAAGTTTGTTTTATTCACTGCTTTAGCACACTCTGCCAACCCGGATGTCCTAGCCGTGTCTGAATCCTGGCTCAGGAAGTCCACCAAAAGCCCTGAAATTTCCATCCCTAACTATAACATTTTCCGACAAGATAGAACTGCCAAAGGGGGCGGTGTTGCAATCTACTGCAGAGATAGCCTGCAGAGTTCTGTCTTACTATCCAGGTCTGTACCCAAACAATTCGAGCTTCTACTTTTAAAAATCCATCTTTCCAGAAACAAGTCTCTCACTGTTGCCGCTTGCTGTAGACCACCCTCTGCCCCCAGCTGTGCCCTGGACACCATATGTGAATTGATTGCCCCCCCATCTATCTTCAGAGCTCGTGCTGCTAGGTGACCTAAACTGTGACATGCTTAACACCCCGGCCATCCTACAATCTAAGCTTGATGCCCTCAATCTCACACAAATGATCAATGAGCCCACCAGGTACAACCCCAAATCGGTAAACACGGGCACCCTCATAGATATCATCCTAACCAACTTGCCCTCTAAATACACCTCTGCTGTTTTCAACCAAGATCTCAGCTATCACTGCCTCATTGCCTGCATCCGTAATGGGTCTGCGGTCAAACGACCACCCCTCATTACTGTCAAACGCTCCCTAAAACATTTCAGCGAGCAGGCCTTTCTAATCGACCTGGCCCGGGTATCCTGGAAAGATATTGACTGTATCCCGTCAGTAGAGGATGCCTGGTTATTCTTTAAAAGTGCCTTCCTCACCATCTTAAATAAGCATGCCCCATTCTAAAAATGTAGAACCAGGAACAGACATAGCCCTTGGTTCTCTTCAGACCTGACTGCCCTTGACAGCACAAAAACATCCTGTGGCATTCTGCATTAGCATCGAACAGCCCCCGTGATATGCAACTTTCAGGGAAGTTAGGAACAAATATACACAGGCAGTTAGGAAAGCAAAGGCTAGCTTTTTCAAGCAGAAATTTGCATTCTGTAGCACAAACTCAAAAATGTTCTGGGACACTGTAAAGTCCATGGAGAATAAGAGCACCTCCTCCCAGCTGCCCACTGCACTGAGGCTAGGAAACACTGTTACCACTGATAAATCCACTATAATTGAGAATTTCAATAAGGATTTTTCTAAGACTGGCCATGCTTTCCACCTGGCTACCCCTACCCCGGTCAACATCCCTGCGCTCCCCACCGCTACTCGCCCAAACCTCCCCCACTTCTCCTTCACCCAAATCCAGATAGCTGATGTTCTGAAAGAGCTGCAAAATCTGGACCCCTACAAATCAGTCAGGCTAGACAATCTGGACCCTCTCTTTCTAAAATTATCTGCCGAAATTGTTGCAACCCCGATTACTAGCCTGTTCAACCTCTCTTTCGTATCGTCTGAGATTCCCATAGATTGGAAAGCGTGTCTCCCCCTCTTCAAAGGGGGAGACACTCTAGACCCAAACTGCTACAGACCTGCTACAGTCTTCGAAAGCCAAGTTAACAAACAGATTACCGACCATTTCGAATCCCACCGTCCCTTCTCCGCTATGCAATCTGATTTCAGAGCTGGTCATGGGTGCACCTCAGCCACGCTCAAGGTCCTAAACGATATCATAACCGCCATCGATAAGAGACATTACTGTGCAGCCGAATTCATTGACCTGGCTAAGGATTTCGACTCTGTCAATCACAACATTCTTATTGGCAGACTCAACTGCCTTGGTTTCTCAAATGATTGCCTCGCCTGGTTCACCAACTACTTCTCTGATAGAGTTCAGTATGTCAAATCGGAGGGCCTGTTGTCCGGACCTCTGGCAGTCTCTATGGGGATGCCACAGGGTTCAATTCTCGGGCCGACTCTCTTCTCTGTCTACATCAATGATGCCGCTCTTGCTGCTGGTGATTCTTTAATTCACCTCTACGCAGACGACACCATTATGTATATCTCTGGCCCTTCTTTGGACACTGTGTTAACAAACCTCCAGATGAGCTTCAATGCCATACAACTCTCCTTCCGTGGCCTCCAACTGCTCTTAAATGCAAGTAAAACTAAATGCATGCTCTTCAACCAATCGCTGCCCGCACCTGCCCGCCTGTCCAGCATCTCTACTCTGGACGGTTCTGACTTAGAATATGTGGACAACTACAAATACCTAGGTGTCTGGTTAGACTGTAAACTCTCCTTCCAGACTCACATTAAACATCTCCAATCCAAAATGGCATCCTATTTCGCAACAAAGCATCCTTCACTCATGCTGCCAAACATACCCTCGTAAAACTGACCATCCTACCGATCCTCGACTTTGGCGATGTCATTTACAAAATAGCCTCCAACACTCTACTCAACAAATTGGATACAGTCTATCCCAGTGCCATCCATTTTGTCACCAAAGCCCCATATACTACCCACCACTGCGACCTCGTTGGCTGGCCCTCGGTTCATACTCGTCGCCAAACCCGCTGGCTCCAGGTCCTCTACAAGTCTCTGCTAGGTAATTCCCCGCCTTATCTCAGCTCGCTGGTCACCATAGCAGCACCCACCTGTAGCACGCGCTCCAGCAGGTATATCTCACTGGTCTCCCCCAAACCCAATTCTTCCTTTGGCCACCTCTCCTTCCAGTTCTCTGCTGCAAATGACTGGAACGAACTGCAAAAATCACTAAAACTTGAGACTCTTACCTCCCTCACTAGCTTTAAGCACCAGCTGTCAGAGCAGCTCACAGATCACTGCACCTGGATAGCTCATCTATAAATAGCCCATCCAATCTACCTCATCCCCATACTGTATTTATTTATTTATCTTGCTCCTTTGCACCCCAGTATCTCTACTTGCACATTCATCTTCTGCACATTCTACCATTCCAGTGTTTAATTGCTATATTGTAATTACTTTGCCACCATGGCCTATTTATTGCCTTACCTCTCTTATCCTACCTCATTTGCAAATGCTGTATATAGATTTTTTTCTTCTGTGTTATTGTTTGTATGTTTGTTTATTTCATATGTAACTCTGTGTTGTATGTGTCGAACTACTTTGCTTTATCTTGGCCAGGTCGCAAATTAGAACTTGTTCTCAACTAGCCTACCTGGTTAAATAAAGGTGAAATAAAATAAAATAATTGTTTTTTTTTTACAAATGTTAGAATTCTTCTAACAAAGCAATTAAGGCAAAGCAAAGCAAAGCAATTAAGTGTTATGTTTGGGACAAATCCAAAACAACACATTACTGAGTAACACTGCATATTTTCAAGAATGGTGGTGGCTAGACAGAGTTAACCCACTGTTCCTAGGCCGTCATTGAAAATAAGAATTTGTTCTTAACTGACTTGCCTAGTTAAATAAAGGTAAAATAAAAATAAAAAAGACTGGGGAGTTTTTCATAATAAAAAATACACGGAATGGAGGTAAACACAGGTGAAAGTCCTAGGGGAAAATCTGTTTTAGTCTGCTTTCCACCAGACACTGGGTGATGGATTCAATCAAATTCAATCACATTTATTTATAAAGCCCCTCTTACATCAGTTGATGTCACAAAGTGCTGTACAGAAACCCAGCCTAAAACCCCAAAAAGCAAGCAATGCAGGTGTAGAAGCACGGTGGCTATCAGCCAGAAGAGGACTGGCCACCCCTCATAGCCTGGTTCCTCTCTAGGTTTCTTCCTAGGTTTTGGCCTTTCTAGGGAGTTTTTCCTAGCCACCGTGCTTCTACACCTGCATTGCTTGCTGTTTGGGGTTTTAGGCTGGGTTTCTGTACAGCACTTTGAGATATCAGCTGATGTAAGAAGGGCTATATAAATACATTTGATTTGATTTGATTTGGCTAGGAAAAACTCCCTAGAAAGGCCAGAACCTAGGAAGAAACCCAGAGAGGAACCAGGCTATGAGGGGTGGCCAGTCCTCTTCTGGCTATGCCGGGTGGAGATTATAACAGAACATGGCCAAGATGTTCAAATGTTCATAGATGACCAGCAGGGTCAAATAATAATATTCACAGTGGTTGTAGAGGGTGCAACAGGTCAGCATCTCAGGAGTAAGTCAGTAAGTACGTTGATCATTCAGAGTATCTCTACAACTCCGGCTGTCTCTAGAGAGTTGAAAACAGCAGGTCTGGGACAGGTAGCATGTCCGGTGAACAGGTCAGGGTTCCATAGCTGCAGGCAGAACAGTTGAAACTGGAGTAGCAGCACGACCAGGTGGACTGGGGACAGCAAGAAGACATCAGTCCAGGTAGGCCTGAGGTATGGTCCTAGGGCTCAGGTCCTCCGAGAGAGAAAGAAAGAAAGAAAGAAAGAAAGAAAGAAAGAAAGAAAGAAAGAAAGAAAGAAAGAAAGAAAGAAAGAAAGAAAGAAAGAAAGAAAGAAAGAAAGAAAGAAAGAAAGAAAGAAAAAGAGAGAGAATTAGGGAGAGCATACTTAAATTCACACAGGACACCGGATAAAACAGGAGAAATACTCCAGATATAACAGACTGACCCTAGCCCCCCGACACATAAACTATTGCAACATAAATACTGGAGGCTGAGACAGGAGGGGTCGGGAGACACTGTGGCCCCGTCCGACAATACCCCCGGACAGGGCCAAACAGGCAGGATATAACCCCACCCACTTTGCCAAAGCACAGCCCCCACACCACTAGAGGGATACCTCCAACCACCAACTTACCATCCTGAGACAAGGCCGAGTATAGCCCACAAAGATCTCCGCCTCGGCACAACCCAAGGGGGGGCGCCAACCCGGACAGGAAGTTCACGTAAGTGACTCAACCCACTCAAGTGATGCACCCCTCCTAGGGATAACATGGAAGAGCACCAGTAAGCCAGTGACTCAGCCCCTGTAATAGGGTTTGAGGCAGAGAATCCCAGTGGAGAGAGGGGATCTGGCCAGGCAGAGACAGCAACGGAGGTTTGTTGCTCCAGTGCCTTTCCATTCACCTTCACACTCCTGGGCCAGACTACACTCAATCATAGGACCTACTGAAGAGATGAGTCTTCAATAAAGACTTAAAGGTTAAGACCGAGTCTACGTCCCTCACATGGGTAGGAAGACCATTCCATAAAAATGGAGCTCTATAGCAGAAAGCCCTGCCTCCAGCTGTTTGCTTAGAAATTCTAGGGACAGTAAGGAGGACTGCGTCTTGTGACCGTAGCGTACGTGTAGGTATGTACGGCAGGACCAAATCGGAGAGATAGGTAGGTGCAAGCCCATGTAATGCTTTGTAGGTGTCACAGCTGTCTTCAGGAAAGGACCAAAATGCAGCAGAGTTAGTGTTCGTCATCTTGAATTTAATAGAAAGAACACTATAACAAAAACAAACTGAGAAAACTGACAGCCAACAGTCCTGTCAGGTGCAACCACACTAAACAAGAAACAATTACCCACAACCCCAAAGAAAACACACACACTCCTATATAGGACTCCCAATCAAAGGCAACTCAACACACCTGCCTTCAATTGGGAGTCCTAATCACCAACACAACCATTCACACACACAAAACCCCTGCCACATCCTGAACAAAACTAATCCAATTGCTCCCTCTGCTGGTCAGGATGGGACAGTACCCCCCCTCAAGGTGCAGACCCCGTAATGCACCTTACAAAAAGAAAACACAACAAAAAATCCCCAACACCCCAACAAAACCAATAAACAATAACCCCTAAACAATAAGGGAGGGAAGGGAGGGTGGCTGCCATCAACGACGGCACTGTGCTACACCCTCCCTCCCCAACCCACCTATCCTGGAGGTGGCTCAGGTGCGGGACGTGGACCTCTCTCCACCTTCGGCATCGCCCACTTCGGTGGTGCCAATAGCTGCGCCGGGCAGACGGGCCACTCGGGCTGACCCTGGCAGACGGACCACTCGGGCTGGGCCGGAGACAGGCGGGCCACTCGGGCTGGGCCGGAGGACAGGCGGGCCACTCGGGCTGGGCCGGAGGACAGGCGGGCTACTCTGGTAGACCCGGAGGACAGGCGGGCCACTCTGGTAGACCCGGAGGACAGGCGGGCCACTCTGGTAGACCCGGAGGGCAGGCGGGCCACTCTGGTAGACCCGGAGGGCAGGCGGGCCACTCTGGTAGACCCGGAGGGCAGGCGGGCCACTCTGGTAGACCCGGAGGGCAGGCGGGCCACTCTGGTAGAACCGGAGGGCAGGCGGGCCACTCTGGTAGACCCGGAGGGCAGTCGGGCCACTCTGGTAGACCCGGAGGGCAGTCGGGCCACTCTGGTAGACCCGGAGGGCAGTCGGGCCACTCTGGCAGATCCGGAGGGCAGTCGGGCCACTCTGGCAGACCCGGGCAGTCGGGCCACTCTGGCAGACCCGGGCAGGCGGGCCACTCTGGCAGACCCGGGCAGTTTGGCCACTCTGGCATCTCCGGGCAGTCGGGCCACTCTGGCATCTCCGGGCAGTCGGGCCACTCTGGCATCTCCTGACTGGCAGGCAGCTCTGGCAACTCCTGACTGGCAGGCAGCTCTGGCGACTCCTGACTGGCAAGGCTGGGCTGACACACTAGACGCCTGATGCGTGGGGCTGGTACTGGACGTGCCAGCCTGGAGACATGCACCTCCATGCTAGTGCGGGGAGCTGGCCTGGGGCTCCATTCTTGCCCTGCAAAACTACCCTTGTGCCCCCCCCAAAAAAATTATTGGGGCTGCGTCTCGAGTTTACTAAACTCTTCCATCGCCCTGGAAACGCTCCTCCTTAGCTCTGCCCACGTCCATCCTTCCTCCTCGTTCCTCTGCTGCTTGGTCCTGGTTTGGTGGGTAATTCTGTCACAGCTGTCTTCAGGAAAGGACCAAAATGCAGCAGAGTTAGTGTTCGTCATCTTGAATTTAATAGAAAGAACACTATAACAAAAACAAACTGACAAAACTGACAGCCAACAGTCCTGTCAGGTGCAACCACACTAAACAAGAAACAATTACCCACAACCCCAAAGAAAAACACACACTCCTATATAGGACTCCCAATCAAAGGCAACTCAACACACCTGCCTTCAATTGGGAGTCCTAATCACCAACACAACCATTCACACACACAAAACCCCTGCCACATCCTGACCAAAACTAATCCAATTGCTCCCTCTGCTGGTCAGGATGTGACAGTAGGTTAGCAGTAAAACCTTGAAATCAGCCCTTGCCTTTACCTAGAAATCAGCCCTTGAATTCACCGTTCAGCAGAACAATAACCTAAAACACAAGGCCAAATATCACTGCCTGATATGACAACAAGGCACAGCAGAGGGTAGTGCTTAAGCCCCAGTACATCACTGGGGTCAAGCTTCCTGCCATCCAGGATCTCTACACCAGGTGGTGTCAGAGGAAGGCCCTAAAAATTGTCAAAGACTCCAGCCACCCTAGTCATAGACTGTTCTCTCTGCTGCCGCACGGCAAGCTGCACCGGAGCGCCAAGTCTAGGTCCAAGAGACTTCTAAACAGCTTCTACATCTAATCAAATGGCTACCCAGATTTGCATTGCCCTCTTTTACGCTGCTGCTACTCTCTCTGTTATTATCTATGCATAGTCACTTTAATAACTCTACCTACATATTACCTCGATTACCTCGACTAACCGGTGCCCCCACACATTGACTCTGTACCGGTACCCCCTGTATATAGCCTCACTATTGTTATTTTACTGCTGCTCTTTAATTATTTGTTACTTTTATTTCTTTTTTTTCTTTTTTTTCTTCTTAAAACTGCATTGTTGGTTAAGGGCTTGTAAGTAAGCATTTCACTGTAAGGTCTACTACACCTGTTGTATTTGGCTCATGTGACAAATACAATTAGATTTTATTTTATTTGAAATATACACTGAAGTTGCTTACCAAGAAGATAGTAAATGTTCCTGAGTGGCCGAGTTACTGTTTTGACTTAAATCTACTTGAAAATCTATGGCAAAACCTGAAAATGGTTGTCTAGCAATGATCAGCAACCAATTTTACAGGCAAATGTTGAACAATCCAGGTGTGGAAAGCTCTTGGAGTCTTACCCAGAAAATATCCCAGCTGTAATCGCTGCCAAAAGGTGCTTCTACAAATTATTGACTCAGGGGTGTGAATACTTATGTCAATAAGACATTTCTGTATTTAATTTTCAGTAAACATGCAAACATTTCTAAAAATATGTTTTCAATTTGTCATTAGGATATATTTGGTGTAGATGGGAGAGATTATTATTTGTTTTAATACATTTTGAATTGAAGCTGTAACACAAAATGTGGAATAAGTCAAGAGGGATGAATACATTCTGAAGGCACATGCAGGAAACTAAATCAGAAACTAAGTAACGTCCTGACTCAATCAATCATTCAATCAATCAAATGTATTTCTAAAGCCCTTTTTATATCAGCAGATGTCACAAAGTGCTTACAGTATATAATATTTGGTGGATGATTAAATTGATGAATTTGTTCAACTAAATGTTTGCTTGGTATACCTGCAGTCATTTTCGGAACAATGTTGGTACAGAAGATAGGCTACTGTTTCTTCTATGTGTGTCACGTCCTGACCAGCAGATGGAGCTAGTGTTTTAGTTTTGGTCAGGACGTGGCAGGTTTGTGTTTGTTAAATGTTGGGTTGATGATTGGGACTTCCAATTGAAGGCAGGTGTGTATAGTTGCCTTTGATTGGAAGTCCTATATAGGTGTGTGTGTTTGTCTTTGGGGTTGTGGGGAATTGTTCTGTGTTGAGCCTATGCTTTGCCAGACTGTTCGTTGGTTGTTCGTTCATTCTCATGGTTTGTTATTTTGGCATTCATTTTGATAGTGAATAAAAGTCAAGATGAGCCTGCACATACCTGCTGCGTTTTGGTCCTCTTCTCTCCAGTACGACATTTTTAAGGATGAGTACAACTTATTGTATGACAGAATTCCCCACCAAAAAAGGACCAAGCAGCGGAAGAAGGCTAGCGAGGTAAGGGAGACCGAGAGGCACCCCCAATAATTTTTTAGGGGGGGGCACAAGGGCTGTTTGACGGGGCAAGAGCTGCCCGCCAGTCAACAGTCGCCAGAGCTGCCCGCCAGTCAACAGTCGTCACCAGAGCTGCCCGCCAGTCAACAGTCGTCACCAGAGCTGCCCGCCAGTCAACAGTCGTCACCAGAGCTGCCCGCCAGTCAACAGTCGTCACCAGAGCTGCCCGCCAGTCAACAGTCATCACCAGAGCTGCCCGCCAGTCAACAGTGGTCACCAGAGCTGCCCGCCAGTCAACAGTGGTCACCAGAGCTGCCCGCCAGTCAACAGTCGTCACCAGAGCTGCCCGCCAGTCAACAGTCGTCACCAGAGCTGCCCGCCAGTCAACAGTCGTCAGAGCTGCCCGCCAGTCAACAGTCGTCAGAGCTGCCCGCCAGTCAACAGTCGTCAGAGCTGCCCGCCAGTCAACAGTCGTCAGAGAGGTCAGACTGCGCTGAACTGCCGGAGTGGCCAGACTGCGCTGAACTGCCGGAGTGGCCAGACTGCGCTGAACTGCCGGAGTGGCCAGACTGCGCTGACCTGCCGGAGTGGCCAGACTGCCCTGACCTGCCGGAGTGGCCAGACTGCCCTGACCTGCCGGAGTGGCCAGACTGCCCTGACCTGCCGGAGTGGCCAGACTGCCCTGACCTGCCGGAGTGGCCAGACTGCCCTGACCTGCCGGAGTGGCCAGACTGCCCTGACCTGCCGGAGTGGCCAGACTGCCCTGACTGTCCCGAGTTGCCAGACTGCCCCGACTGTCCCGAGTTGCCAGACTGCCCCGACTGTCCCGAGTTGCCAGACTGCCCCGACTGTCCCGAGTTGCCAGACTGCCCCGACAGCCTGGAACGGCCTGCACCTGAGCCACCTCCAGGATAGGTGGGTTGGGGAGGGAGGGTGTAGCACAGTGCCGTCGTTGACGGCAGCCACCCTCCCTTATGGTTTAGGGGTTATTGTTTGTTGGGTTTTTGTTGGGGTATTGGGGATTTTCTTGTTTTTCTTTTTTAGGTGCATTCCGGGGTCTGCACCTTGAGGGGGGGTACTGTCACGTCCTAGTGTTTTAGTTTTGGTCAGGACGTGGCAGGTTTGTGTTTGTTAAATGTTGGGTTGATGATTGGGACTTCCAATTGAAGGCAGGTGTGTATAGTTGCCTTTGATTGGAAGTCCTATATAGGTGTGTGTGTTTGTCTTTGGGGTTGTGGGGAATTGTTCTGTGTTGAGCCTATGCTTTGCCAGACTGTTTGTTGGTTGTTCGTTCATTCTCATGGTTTGTTATTTTGGCATTAATTTTGATAGTGAATAAAAGTCAAGATGAGCCTGCACATACCTGCTGCGTTTTGGTCCTCTTCTCTCCAGTACGACATTTTTAAGGATGAGTACAACTATTTTTATGACAATGTGTATCTATCTACAGTAGTATATCTGGGTCAGCTACTTTGCTCTTCACACCTCAGTCTTTGATAACACCACCAGGCAGCCACCACAGAGGAAGTCACAGTCCCACCCTCAGCCAAACCCAACAGGAAGTGAGATATGAAATCTTAGTGTCATTTCAGCTCTTAAAAACTTTCACAACATGTTTCTCTTTATTTGGCATAGTTTCTTCATATTTCCATAGGGGGAATACAAAACGCCCTAAACAAATACCTCACTGCATTTGTTTTGGTAAATGTGCATGCTAATAATTTATAATGTAATAGACGCCATGTACAGGAATGTCCCACATACCATTGGACACAATGTTCATATTATATCCTTATTATATCCTATATCCTAGGACCAGATAAGGTATACTGTAGCTGACTTGTATGTGTCAGATTGATGGGCCTAGGACCAGATACAGTATACTGTAGCTGTCTTGTATGTGTACAAACGGTGCCTCTACAATTCACTAGTGGTCCCAAACTCCCAGGATGAAATAACAACAAGAGCTCAGAGTCATCAGACCAGAGATCTGATAGGCAGCTGGGGCTTTTAGCTTCATTAATAGATAACTCATTATTAACTATCAGTCTATCGGCAAAGGTCTCACATGCCAGCCTGGTCTCGTAGACTAAATCAAATCAAATAAAATGTATTTATATAGCCCTTCGTACATCAGCTGATATCTCAAAGTGCTGTACAGAAACCCAGCCTAAAACCCCAAACAGCAAGCAATGCATGTGAAAGAAGCACGGTGGCTAGGAAAAACTCCCTATGAAAAACTCCCTAGAAAGGCCAAAAACCTAGGAAGAAACCTAGAGAGGAACCAGGCTATGAGGGGTGGCCAGTCCTCTTCTGGCTGTGCCGGGTGGATATTATAACAGAACATGGTCAAGATGTTAAAATGTTCATAAATGACCAGCATGGTCAAATAATAATAATCATAGTAGTTGTCGAGGGTGCAACAAGCACGTCCGGTGAACAGGTCAGGGTTCCATAGCCGCAGGCAGAACAGTTGAAACTGGAGCAGCAGCACGGCCAGGTGGACTGGGGACAGCAAGGAGTCATCATGCCAGGTAGTCCTGAGGCATGGTCCTAGGGCTCAGGTCCTCCGAGAGAAGAAAGAAAGAGAGAATTAGAGAGAGCATATTTAAATTCACACAGGACACCGGATAAGACAAGAGAAATACTCCAGATGTAACAGACTGACCCTAGCCCCCCGACACATAAACTACTGCAGCATAAATACTGGAGGCTGAGATAGGAGGGATCAGAAGACACTGTGGCCCCATCCGATGATACCCCCGGACAGGGCCAAACAGGCAGGATATAACCCCACCCACTTTGCCAAAGCACAGCCCCCACACCATTAGACGTAACATAGTAAATGTAAATCACTACAGGTGTTTATCATCCCAGCTTGGTCTCATAGACTAGATGTAACATAGTAAATGTAAATACGGGACCCTCAAATTACTATGATATGTTAGGTTTGGTATGGTTACATAAGACAGATGGATACTTAAGGCAAAACCGAAAGTAGGGTGGTTAGTTGTAGTGGATGAGTGGGCGTATAAAGCGAACGTCTAGCAACCCAAAGGATGCAACTTTAGAAACGTTTCAACTACTTACTACTTTTTAACTACTTTAAAACGACTTAACATGTTAGTTACCCCTTCCCCTAACTCTTTTAGTTAACCCTCCCCCTAACTGTAACCCTTCCCCTAACCCTAAACCATGTTAGTTAACCCTTCCCCTAACCCTAAACCCTTTTAGTTAACCCTTCCCCTAACCCTAACCTTAACCCTTTAACCTAACTCCTAAACGTGAGCCTATCCTTAAGCCTAACCCCTAGCCTAGCCCAGTGTTTGCCACCTAGCCACCTAGCTAGAATTCGTAACATATAATACATTTAGCAAATTCTTAACATAATACGAATTGTAATTCGAAACATATGTGGACACCTGCTCGTCGAACATCTCATTCCTAAATCATTGGCATTAATATGGAGTTGGTCCCCCCTTTGCTGCTATAACAGCCTCCACTCTTTTGGGAAGGCTTTCCACTAGATGTTGGAACATTGCTGCAGGAACTTGCTTCCATTCAGCCACAAGAGCATTAGTGAGGTCGGGCACTGATGTTGGGTGATTAGGCCTGGCTCGCAGTCGGTGTTCCAATTCATTCCAGAGGTGTTCGATGGGGTTGAGGTCATGGCTCTGTGCAGGCCAGTAAATTTCTTCCACACCGATCTCGACAAACCATTTCTGATTGGACCTCGCTTTGTGCACAGGTGCATTGTCATTCCGTTATAGAAAAGGGCCTTCGCCAAGCTATTGCAACAAATCTGGAAGCACAGAATTGTCTAGAAATGTAATTGTATGCCGTTGCATTAACCTCTCTAGGGTCGGCGGGACGAAATCGTCCCACCTACTCAACAGCCAGTTGAATCCCGTGGCGCGTTATTCAAATACCTTAGAAATGCTATTACTTCAATTTCTCAAACATATGACTATTTTACACCATTTTAAAGACAAGACTCTCGTTAATCTAACCACACTGTCCGATTTCAAAAAGGCTTTACAACGAAAGCAAAACATTAGATTATGTCAGCAGAGTACCCAGCCAGAAATAATCAGACACCCATTTTTCAAGCTAGCATATAATGTCACATAAACCCAAACCACAGCTAAATGCAGCACTAACCTTTGATGATCTTCATCAGATGACAACCCTAGGACATTATGTTATACAATACATGCATGTTTTGTTCAATCAAGTTCATATTTATATCAAAAACCAGCTTTTTACATTAGCATGTGACGTTCAGAACTAGCATACCCCCCGCAAACTTCCGGTGAATTTACTAAATTACTCACGATAAACTTTCACAAAAAACATAACAATTATTTTAAGAATTATAGATACAGAACTCCTCTATGCACTCGCTATGTCCGATTGTAAAATAGCTTTTCGGTGAAAGCACATTTTGCAATATTCTAAGTAGATAGCCCAGCATCACAGGGCTAGCTATTTAGACACCCACCAAGTTTAGCCCTCACCAAAGTCAGATTTACTATAAGAAAAATGTTATTACCTTTGCTGTTCTTCGTCAGAATGCACTCCCAGGACTTCTACTTCAATAACAAATGTTGGTTTGGTTCAAAATAGTCCATAGTTATGTTCAAATAGCCTCTGTTTTGTTCGTGCGTTCAAGACACTATCCGAATGGTAAAGAAGGGTGACGCGCACGATGCATTTCGTGACAAAAAATTATAAATATTCCATCTAAATATTCCATTACCGTACTTCGAAGCATGTCAACCGCTGTTTAAAATCAATTTTTATGCCATTTTTCTCGTAAAAAAGCGATAATATTCCGACCGGGAAAGCGTGTTTAGGTTCAAAGAGAGAGAAAATAAAAACATGGGGTCGACTCGTGCACGCGCCTCAGTCGCATTGTCCTCTGATAGAGCACCAAAAGCACTAATGTTTTTCAGCCAGTGGCTGGAATTACATCATTCAGCTTTTTCCCGCCTTCTGAGAGCCTATGGGAGCCGTAGGAAGTGTCACGTTACAGCAAAGATCCTCAGTTTTCATTAAAGAGAGCCAAGAAGAACAAGAACTTGTCAGACAGGTCACTTCCTGTAAGGAATCTTCTCAGGTTTTTGCCTGCCATATGAGTTCTGTTATACTCACAGACACCATTCAAACAGTTTTAGAAACTTTAGGGTGTTTTCTATCCAAAGCCAATAATTATATGCATATTCTAGTTTCTGGGCAGTAGTAATAACCAGATTAAATCGGGTATGTTTAATCTGAGAAGATTCCATACAGGAAGTGCCCTCTCTGACCATTTCTTAGCCTTCTATAGGCTCTTTATGGAAAACAGAGGATCTCTGCTGTAACGTGACATTTTCTAAGGCTCCCATAGGCTCTCAGATGGCGCCAGAATGGGGAATGATGACTCTGCAGTCCCTGGGCGGAAAACAGTAGGGGATTTGGAAAGTGGTCGATCTGAGAACAATGACACAGGCCCGCGCGTGCACGTGAAGACACCATTTTCTTCTTTCAGTATTTCAACGAAAACGTCTCCCGGTCAGAATATTATTGCTATTTTACGAGAAAAATCGCCTAAAAATTGATTTTAAACAGCGTTTGACATGCTTCGAAGTACGGTAATGGAATATTTTGAAATTTTTTGTCACGATATGCACCGGCGCGTCACCCTTCGGATAGTGTCATGAACGCAAGAACAAAACGCCGCTATTTGGATATAACTATGGATTATTTGGAACCAAAACAACATTGGGTGTTGAAGTAGAAGTCCTGGGAGTGCATTCTGACGAAGAACAGCAAAGGTAATCCAATTTTTCTTATAGTAAATCTGAGTTTGGTGAGTGCCAAACTTGGTGGGTGTCAAAATAGCTAGCCATGTTGGCCGGGCTATCTACTCAGAATATTGCAAAAATCGGACACCGCGATTGCATAAAGGAGTTCTGTATCTATAATTCTTTAAATAATTGTTATGTTTTTTGTGAACGATTATCGTGAGTAATTTAGTAAATTCACTGGAAGTTTCGATGGTATGCTAGTTCTGAACGTCACATGCTAATGTAAAAAGCTGGTTTTTGATATAAATATGAACTTGATTGAACAAAACATGCATGTATTGTATAACATAATGTCCTAGGAGTGTCATCTGATGAAGATCATCAAAGGTTAGTGCTGCATTTAGCTGTGGGTTTGGTTTTTGTGACATTATATGCTAGCTTGAAAAATGGGTGTCTGATTATTTCTGGCTGGGTACTCTCCTGACATAATCTAATGTTTTGCTTTCGTTGTAAAGCCTTTTTGAAATCGGACAATGTGGTTAGATAAAGGAGAGTCTTGTCTTTAAAATGGTGTAAAATAGTCATATGTTTGAAAAATTGAAGTTTTGGGATTTTTGAGGAGTTTGTAATTCGCGCCACGCTCTATCATTGGATATTGGCGAGGTGTTCCGCTAGCGGAACATCTAGATGTAAGAGGTTTTTAAGGCCAGATTGTTCATCAATATGTTCTAATGTTCATAGATGACTAGCAGGGTCAAAAAGTAATCAAAGTGGTTGTAGAGGGTGCAAAAGGTCAGTACTTCAGGAGTAAATGTCAGTTGGCTTTTCATAGCCGAGCGTTGAGAGAGAGAGAGAGAGAGAGAGAGAGAGAGAGAGAGAGAGAGAGAGAGAGAGAGAGATGGACGGCCGGGACAAGGTAGCACATCCGGTGAACAGGTCAGGGCTCCATAGCTGCAGGCAGAACAGTTGAAACTGGAGCAGCAGCACGACTAAGTGGACTGGGGACAGCCAGGAATCATCAGGCCAAGTTATCCTAAGGCATGGTCCTCAGGTCCTCCGAGCTCTATGACTACCTGTCAGCAACGGGTGTAGCTGAAATAGCCAAATCCACTCATTTGAAGGGGTATCCACATACTTTTGTATATATCGTGTATTATACGAATTGGGTGATGGACATCCACAAATTAATACATACCATACGAAATGCATCATATCATACAGGCAGCACTAGCAGTCTTCTTCTGTATAGCCTTAATACTGTTTCAAGCTCCTCTCTCACCTCTCTATCACCTCCTCCTCCCCACTGCCCAACACAGGAAGCACAGAGGTCTGTTTACACAGCTAGCTTCTAATGCATGCATCTCCACATCTGCCCCGTGGAGCGGAACTGAACTGTGTCGGCTAGAGGAGTGGTTGGTTCCAGCTCCAGATCTCCAGTCAGTAGCTCTCTTCCCCCCCAGCCAGTCAGTAGCTCTCTTCCCCCCCAGCCAGTCAGTAGCTCTCTTCCCCCCCAGCCAGTCAGTAGCTGTCTCCCCCTTTCTTCCCCCCAGAAGTTGGACATCATCCCACCACCCCACATCCACAACATGAGCGGAAAACGGAAACTGAGTGAGTAGCCTATGATGTGTGTGTAGTACCACTTTAGTGTGTGTGTGTGTGTGTGTGTGTGTGTGTGTGTGTGTGTGTGTGTGTGTGTGTGTGTGTGTGTGTGTGTGTGTGTGTGTGTGTGTGTGTGTGTGTGTGTGTGTGTGTGTGTGGAAAGTGACGATTCACGTTAATCGCAAACTAAATTTACCTCTATTATGATTATGTCACGTTGGTGACAGGACAGCAGCTCTGTTTGACGAGCCACCTGTCATTCGTCTCACTAGTCTCATGCAAATATAGCGATAGACAACATATCTACAGTGTCTATGTCTTCATCTATCTTTTTAGACTGACCTAGATAAGGCTTTCTCGCTGATAAATAAATGAATAGGGACATGCTAAAAAATGCACTTCTCCAGATCTAGCCTGCTACAAGGAGGTGCTATAGCTACACGATTACAATAACATGTGTCATGGCGACTATAGACCACGTAGCAGGGACAACGACTCAACACCATGGACATCATATACTGCATTATAATGTATAGCTTATATATGATAGGCTATTTCTGGTCCTAAGTCCTGACATATACCTCAGCCTGGTTTAAAGGAGAACATTTCTGATGAGGTGTATTTCTGTACTTCACTGAGGGGAAGAGGAGGGGGAAGTATGAAAATACCACACACACACACACACACACACACACACACACACACACACACACACACACACACACACACACACACACACACACACACACACACACACACACACACACACACCAACTGCAGCACACACAGGAAACACTTCAGTTTCATCAGTTATCAGGCCCTTTTTGAATGTGCTCTTTACGTCACAGAGGAGAGATAGTAGGTAAGATATCACAGTTGCAAAAGTCATGGTACATAATTCTCCTTTACTGTGTGGCCAGTGCCTCTGAGGACAAAGTATAGACCAACCCAGTAGTTTATTTCTCATCCTCCTGTTCACAGCACTGGCTGCCCTGTCTATATCAGAGTCTGTTTTATATTTAGCTCTGCTGGTTCTGTAACTGTCAGAGTCTTCTCGGGTTAATGGTCTGGACAGAAACACAAGAGTCTAGAGAAAGTTCAGAGAATAACGGTTATTACTGTAAAAGTTAGTAGCCTACCTTTCTGAGATCACATGTATCCAAAAGCAGGCAAAGCCTCCCTTTTTTTGCTCAATAAGAAGAGCATACAGCGCCTTCAGAGACTATTCAAACCCCTTGATTTATTCCACATGTTGTTGTGTTACAGCCTGAACTCAACATGGATTACATATGTTTTTTTCTCACCCATCCACAAACAATACCCCATAATGACAAATAGAAAACATGTTTTTAGAAATGTTAGCAAATGTATTGAAAATGAAACACAATAATAACTAGGGTACATACAGTGCATTCAGAAAGTATTCAGACCCCTTCCCCTTTTCCACATTTTGTTACATTACAGCCTTATTCTAAAATGGATTACATTCATCTTTTCCTCATCAATCTACACACAATACCCCATAATGACAAAGCGAAAAAAGGTTTTAAGAAAAGTTTGCATATTCATAAAAACCAAAAAACAGAAATACCTTATTTACATAAGTATTCAGACCTTTTGCTATAAGACTAAAAATTGAGCTCAGGTGCATCCTGTTTCCATTGATCATCCTTGAGATGTTTCTATAACTTGATTGGAGTCCACCTGTGGTAAATTCAATTGATTGGACATAATTTGGAGAGACACACACACACCTCTCTATATAAGGTCCCACAGTTCACAGCGCATGTCAGAGCAAAAACCAAGCCATGAGTTCGAAGGAATTATCAGTAGAGCTCCGAGACAGGATTGTGTCGAGGCACAGATCTGGGGAAGGGTACCAAAACATATCTGCAGCATTGAAGGTCCCCAAGAACACAGTGGCCTCCATCAATATTAAATGGAAGAAGTTTGGAACCACCAAGACTCTTCTTAGAGCTGACCGCCCAGGCCAAACCGAGCAATCGGGGGAGAAGGTCCTTGGTCAGGGAGGTGACCAAGAACCCGATGGTCACTCTGACAGAGCTCCAGAGTTCCTATGTGGCGACAGGACAACATTCCAGAAGGACAACCATCTCTGCAGCACTCCAGGAATCAGGCCTTTATGGTAAAGTAATCAGATGGAAGCCACTCCTCAGCAAAAGGCACATGACAGCCCGCTTGGAGTTTGCCAAAAGACACCTAAAGGACTCTCAGACCATAAGAAACAAGATTCTCTGGTCTGATGAAACCAAGATTGAACTCTTTGGCCTGAATGCCAAGTGTCACGTCTGGAGGAAACCTGGCACCATCCCTACAGTGAAGCATGGTGGTGGCAGCATCAGGCTGTGGGGATGTTTTTCAACGGCAGGGACTGGGAGACTAGTCGGGGTTGAGGGAAAGATGACCAGAGCACAGTACAGCAAGATCCTTGATGAAAACCTGCTCCAGAGCACTCAGGACCTCAGACTGGGGTGAAGTTTCACCTTCCAACAGGACAACGACCTTGAGCACACAGCCAAGTCAACGCAGGAGTGGCTTCGGGACAAGTCTCTGAATGTCCTTGAGTGGCCCAGCCAGAGCCCAGACTTGAACCTGATCGAACATCTCTGGAGAGACGCGAAAATAGCTGTGCAGCGATGCTCCCCATCCAATCTGAAAGAGCTTGAGAGGATCTTCAGAGAAGAATGAGAGAAACTCCCGAATACAGGTGTGCCAAGCTTGTAGCGTCATACCCATGAAGACGCGAGGCTGTAATCGCTGCCAAAGGTTCTTCAAATCAATAATCAAATCAAATTTTGTTAGTCACATGCGCCGAATACAACAGGTGTAGACCTTACAGTGAAATGCTTACTTACGAGCCCCTAACCGACAGTGCAGTTTCAAAAAATACGGATCAGAATAAGAGATAAAAGTAACAAGTAATTAAAGAGGAGCAGTAAAATATAACAATATATACAGGGGGGTACCGGTACAGAGTCAATGTGCGGATGCACCGGTTAGTTGAGGTAGTATGTACATGTAGGTAGAGTTAATTAAAGTGACTATGCATAGATGACAACAGAGTGGCAGTAGTAGGGAGAGGGGAGGTGGGGGGGGCAATGTGAATAGTCTGGGTAGCCATTTGACTAGATGTTCAGGAGTCTTATGGCTTGGGGGTAGAAGCTGTTTAGAAGCCTCTTGGACCTAGACTTGGCGCTCCTGTACCGCTTGCCGTGTGCTAGCAGAGAGAACAGTCTATGACTAGGGTGGCTGGAGTCTTTGACAATTTTCAGGGCCTTCCTCTGACACCGCCTGGTATAGAGGTCCTGGATGGCAGGAAGCTTGGCCCCAGTGATGTACTGGGCCATTCGCACTAACCTCTGTAGTGCCTTGCGGTTGGAGGTCGAGCAGTTGCCATATCAGGCAGTGATGCAACCAGTCAGGATGCTCTCAATGGTGCAGCTGTAGAACCTTTTGAGGATCTGAGGACCCATGCCAAATCTTTTCAGTCTCCGGAGGGGGAATAGGTTTTGTCGTGCCCGCTTCACGACTGTCATGGTGTGCTTGGATCATGTTAGTTTGTTGGTGATGTGGACACAAAGGAACTTGAAGCTCTCAACCTGCTCCACTGCAGCCCGTTGATGAGAATGGGGGCGTGCTTGGTCCTCTTTTTCCTGTAGTCCACAATCATCTCCTTTGTCTTGATCATGTTGAGGGAGAGGTTGTTGTCCTGGCACCACATGGCCAGGTCTCTGACCTCCTCCCTATAGGCTGTCTTGTTGTTGTCGGTGATCAGGCCTACCACTGTTGTGTCATCGGCAAATTGAATGATGGTGTTGGAGTCGTGCCTGGCCGTGCAGTCATGAGTGAACAGGGAGTACAGGAGGGGGCTGAGCACGCACCCCTGAGGGGCCTCTGTGTTGAGGATCAGCGTGGAGGATGTATTGTTACCTACCCTTACCACCTGGGGGCGGCCCGTCAGGAAGTACAGGAACCAGTTGCAGAGGTGTTTAGTCACAGGGTCCTTAGCTTAGTGATGAGCTTTGAGGGCACTATGGTGTTGAACGCTGAGCTGTAGTCAATAAATATCATTCTCACATAGGTGTTCCTTCTGTCCAGGTGGGAAAGGGCAGTGTGGAGTGCAATAGAGACTGCATCATCTGTGGGTCAGTTGGGGTGGTATGGAAATTGGAGTGGATCTAGGGTTTCTGGGATGATGGTGTTGATGTGAGCCATGATCAGACTTTCAAAGCACTTCATTGCTACAGACGTCGGTCGGTAGTCATTTAGGCTGGTTCCCTTTGTGTTCTTTGGCACAGGCACTATGGTGGTCTGCTTAAAACATGTTGGTATTATTGACTCGGACAGGGAGAGGTTGAAAATGTCAGTGAAGACACTTGCTAATTAGTCAGCGCAAGCTCGCAGTACACATCCTGGTAATTCGTATGGCCCTGCTTCCTTGTGAATGTTGACCTGTTTAACCTCTCTGGGATTAGTGGGACGCTAGCGTCCCACCTCGACAACAGCCAGTGAAATTGCAGGGCGCTAAATTCAAACAACAGAAATCTCATAATTAAAATTCCTTAACCTCTATGGGCTAGGTGGGACGCAAGCGTCCCACCCGTGGTGCACTCCATCAACAGCAGGTGCATTTCAAGAGCGGCAAATTTGAATCCAAATAAATGTCAAAATTCAAATTTTTCAAACATACAACTATTTTACACCCTTTGAAAGATAAACATCTCCTTAATCTAACCACGTTTTACGATTTCAAAAAGGTTTTACGGCGAAAGCATAAATTTAGAGTATGTTAGGACAGTACATTTACAAGAGTTGTGTGTAATGTTGTGCCAATTCAAAGACAGGCGTCACCAAAACCATAAATCAGCTAAAATTATGCACTAACCTTTTACAATCTCCAACAGATGACACTCCTAGGACATTGTGTTAGACAATGCATGCATTTTTAGTTCTATCAAGTTCATATTTATATCCAAAAACAGCGTTTTACTGTGGCGTTGATGTTCAGGAAATCGTTTCCATCCAATAACCGGCATTCAAGTCAGCACCACAAATTAAATAATTAAAATTAGAAAACATTGGTAAAATATTATATTGTCATTTAAAGAATTATAGATTTACATCTCTTGAACGCAATCAACTTGCCAGATTTAAAAATAACCTTACTGGGAAATCACACTTTGCAATAATCTGAGCACTGCGCCCAGAAAAATACGCGTTGCGATACAGACTAGCCGCCATGTTGGGGAGATCTAAAATCGAAAATACTATGTAAATAATCCATTACCTTTGATTCTCTTCATCAGATGTCACTTCCAGGTATCACAGGTCCATAACGAATGTAGTTTTGTTCAAAAAAGCTCATCATTTATGTCCAAAAATCTCCGTCTTGTTAGCACATGATCTAAGCCCGCCGGACTTCACTTCATGAACGAGGGGAAAAAATATATTTACGTTCGTTCAAACATGTCAAACGTTGTATAGCATAAATCATTAGGGCCTTTTTTAACCAGAACATGAATAATATTCAAGGTGGACGAATGCATTCTCTTTTATAACGTATTGGAACGAGGGTACCCAACATGAACTCGCGCGCCAGGTGTCTAATGGGCCATCATCGTTCCATGGCTCTTGTTCGGTCAGATCTCCCTCCAGAAGACTCAAAACACTTTGTAAAGGCTGGTGACATCTAGTGGAAGCAATAGGAAGTGCCAAAATATTCCTCAGCCCCTGTGTTTTTAATGGCATAGGTTTAAAGGTAATACAACACATCAGGTATCCACTTCCTGTCAGAAAATGTCTCAGGGTTTGCCTGCCAAATGAGTTCTGTTATACTCACAGACACCATTCAAACAGTTTTAGAAACTTTAGAGTGTTTTCTATCCATATATAATAAGTATATGCATATTCTAGTTACTGGGTAGGATTAGTAACCAGATTAAATCGGGTACATTTTTTTATCCAGCCGTGCAAATACTGCCCCCTAGCCCCAACAGGTTAAACATACAAGTATTATACACCATTTTAAAGATACACTTCTTGTTAATCCAACCACAGTGTCCGATTTCAAAAAGGCTTTACGGCGAAAGCACACCATGCGATTATGTTAGGACAGCGCCTAGCCACAAAAAACCATACAGACATTTTCCAGCCAAGGAGAGGACTCACAAAAGTCAGAAATAGCGATTAAGTGAATCACTTACCTTTGATAATCTTCATCTGGTGGCACTCCCAGGGCTCCATGTTACACAATAAATGTTCGTTTTGTTCAATAAAGTCGCTCTTTATGTCCAAATACCTCTGTTTAGTTCGCGCGTTTAGTTCAGTAATCCAAAGGCACAAAGAGCGCTCACAACATCCAGACGAATTAAAGTTCGTAGAAACATGTCAAACGATGTTTATAATCAATCCTTAGGATCTTTTTATCATAAATATTCAATAATATTTCAACCGGACAATACCGTTTTCATTAGAAAGGAAAGAGAACGAACGGCGCACTCACGGCCACACGCGATAAACAACTCATGGCTTTCAGCTGAGCCACTTGCTCTGAGTGGTCTTATTCTCTTCCCTTTCACAATAGAAGCCTGAAACAACTTCTAAAGACTGTTGACATCTACTGGAAGCCTTAGGAAGTGCAATCTGACCCCACAGACTGGATACTGGATAGACATTCACTTAAAAAACTACAAACTTTAGAATTCCCACTTCCTGGTTGGATTTTTCTCAGGTTTTCGCCTGCCATATGAGTCATGTTATACTCACAGACATTATTGTAACAGTTTTCGAAACTTTAGAGTGTTTTCTATCCATATCTACCAATTATATGCATATCCTAGCTTCTGGGCCTGAGTAACAGGCAGTTTACTCTGGGCACGCTTTTCATCCAAACTTCCCAATGCTGCCCCCTATCCCTATGAAGTTTTAAAGGTCTTACTCACATTGGCTGCGGAGTGCGTCATCACACAGTCTTCCGATACAGCTGGTGCTCTCATGCATGTTTCAGTGTTATTTGCCGCGAAGCGAGCATAGAAGTAGTTTAGCTCGTCCGGTAGTCTCGTGTCATTGGGCAGCTCTCGGCTGTGCTTCCCTTTGTAGTCTGTAATGGTTTGCACGCAGGACGACTCAATCTTAGCCCTGTATTGACGCTGTTTGTATGTGTTGGGTACAGGGATGGGGTAGGCATTCAAAAATCATGTTAAACACTATTATTGCACACAGAGTGAGCCCGTGCAACTTATTATGTGACTTGTTATGCAAATCTTACTCATTAACTTACTTAGGCTTGCCATAACAAAGGGGTTGAATCCCCCAAAAATGAACATGATTCCACTTTGACATTTTATGGGGTATTGTGTGTAGGCCAGTAAAAAAAAGAATGTCATCAATTTTAAATGCAGGCTGTAACACAATGAAATGTGGAAAAAGGCAAGGGGTGTGAATACTTTATGAAAGCAATTTACTTGGCATACATTCCTCACCACCAATGCATAATCATCATCAGTGCTGACTCAGTCTCAACTGTTGCTGCTCCCTACAAACTAAATAGGTCTTCTATCTTAAAACATTATCATCCTCAATATTCAAGAATTGAATTTAAAGCCCCCATGCAGTCTTTAAAATTGTATTTTTAAATCATCACTGTATGTTTAATAAATTACTGTGTATGTTTACTTCATGAAAATATGTTTTATAATTTCCCTCCATGAGCCTCCTTTTGCCATTGTAATGCTCAGTCTGATCATGTGGGCGTGTTGATAAAGATGTAAGTATATTTACATATACAGCCCTGAATGGCGGATAGGATCGTAGACTCTAGAGCCTACCCTGCTTACCCCTTCAAAGTAGGAGGATACATATGTAAATAAAACATGACTGTTCATTGGTCAGAATAATCATATCAGATTGTGATGTCATGCTGTGGGCCAAAAACTTCATCCCACCTGAACAGGCTGAAATTCCACAATTTTTTTCCTCTTACACTAAAAGGACATTTGCCATTTCAGATTGTTAGTTATTTCGACCTCATAGTGTGGAAATATCTGTAAAAAAAACTGTAAAAAAAAGTCAGCTCATACCGCTCAGACAAGTTGTTTCCATTCCTGCCCAGTGTTTATATATTGTTCCTCTGAGGGGCTGTTCTGGATCTTACACCAACTCTGAATCTGACCATGTTATATTGTTAACTTTGAACAGCTGGAGTTCTATAAAAAAAGAACCAGGCATTCACCTCCTGCAATCCAACAACCCAGCCCAGGGGGTCAAAACATTACATTCCAAACATTCTAGAACACACTCAACATTCTAGAACACTTAGAACAGTTTATGTGACAAAATGAAACAAAACAGACTATACAAAAGAGAACAGACATATTACTAAGAGCATGCCAGGGTATTACTGTAAATGTATGACACATTGTCTGTCTGTCTCTCCCCCTCCCTCAACAGGTTTCAAGTGGCTTGGGAGTCTCTCCAACCTATCCTTTCGTCGTGGATCATCGTCAGACAAATCTCCCTCCAAGCCTGACGGGGGCAGATCTCTGGATGTGGTATCCTCCCCCGACGTCGCGGAGACGTCTGTTGACGACATGGATATGACTCGTCCGCGCACCTCCAGCTACGCCCGCTCCAGCGACAACTACACCCACATGGGCACCTTGCCCCGCCTCCTCCTCAGGAAGAGAGACAAGAGTGGGAATTCTGTGAAAGCTGGAACCAAGAAGGGGGCAGGGCTGCTGGGCAGAAGTCAGAGCCAGCGGCCAGCACGGGACCATGTCTGTAGCTCTCCCCTTCTCACAGCTCTATCTAGCCAGCCTGGCTCCAGACAGGACCAGCCTCGCTCACCTCTATCCAGCCAGGCTGGTCCTGGGCCAAGGACCCAACAGGCCCACTGTGAGGAAGGAAAACCACAGGCATGTCAGCTAATGTCAGCTCAGACTGTGGGGTCTGCTACCTCCTCTACCGCTTCGTCACTTGTCTGTGATGACGTCCCTAAAGAAAACACATTCACCACTGATCAGGGTGTTCCATCTCCAGATACAGCATCAACTGGTGGGGCCAGAAGGAATCTTCCTCCTGTTCCTGGTCAGTCAGTTTCAATGTCCTCACAGAGCCAGGTGACCATTCAGACAGAAGAGCCATCTCCAACCCCTAAGGTTCCTAAGAAATCCCTGCCTGGGGCCCAGGTCACCCAGCATTGTGAGGAGGGCTTCCCCAGGGAGAGAGCAGACAGTAACTCCAGCTCCCTGCCTGAGACGGCCTCCTGTGGTTCTAGTGGAAGAGACCTTCAGATGGAAACTCATCCTGGTGAGCCTGTGAACAGGTGAGAGTAAGCATTTCTTGAATTTCAACCAAAACTGCCATTGTGGATGTGATAAAACTGCCATTGTGGATATGATAAAACTGCTCCACTGTTTGTAATGCAGCTTAGCATAATCAGTATCCCTGATTGGTTACTTTCTCATAGATAAAGCTGCTGTGAGAGGGAGGAAAAGCATGACTAATTTGAGTTACCTCAGCCCAATTCTTCAAGGAGTCCAACCTGAGGATCTGTGTCTAATGAAGTACAGTGCCTCTGTGTGGATGCCTCTGCGCAGACAGACTGATGACCCAGTTTTTATAGTTTTTCATGAAGGTCACAGACTGTAAAATGTCAGAAGTAAGCTCCCCTGGCCTTTAAAAGAAAATAGTGTGTCTGACTGTCCGAGGACATTCAACAGAGATGTCTTGGGTCTGGGTATTTCACTTCTAGTATGAAGAAGAGTCACAGTGAGTGGCAGTATCGAGGAACCTGTGGGCATATGTCATAGTGAAACTGAGTTCCTTGGAGTATAATGATTTTCTCTGAAGAGCTACATTTTCCAATGTGGAACAACATATTCGACTTCTTTACATGTATCAAATCAAATGAAACATTATTAAAAATATCACATTTCGCTTGTCGCATCATACCCAATAAGAGTCAAGGCTGTAATCGCTGCCAAAGTTGCTTCAACAAAGTACTGAGAAAAGGGTCTGAATACTTATGTAAATGTGATATTTCCGGGGTTTTTTGTAAAAATTATATTTCCGTTTTTTTTTCTTTCTAAAAACCAGTTTTTGCTTTGTCATTATGAGGTACTGTGTGTTGATTGATGAGGGGAAAAAAACATTTAATCAATTTTAGAAAAAGGCTACAACTTATCAAAATGTGGAAAAAGTCAAGGGGTCTGAATACTTTCCGAATGCACTGTACCTACTTATTAGCAAAATTAACAAAACGTTTTCTTACTTTACAAAAATAAATGTAACAATATTTTAAGACAATTAAATACTCTACCAACAAAAAAGCTGTTAAAATTATAAATGTGAGTATATCCCTTAAGGCATTTGTGTAATGTGTTATTGTATCCCCTAGCCCTGCCCATAGCCTAGCGCCACCCTAGCCCCAACTGTCCTTTGTATACTATTACATATTAAATCAAATGTTCTTTTTAAAAATTAAGAAAGATTTGCTAAATAAACTCAAGATAAAATAGTAACACAATAAAATAACAATAAGGAGGCTATATACAAGGAGTACTAGTACCGAGTCAGTTTGCAGGGGTACTGGTTAATCAAGGTAATTGAGGTACATGTAAGGCTCTGGCAGCCATGAAATTTCATCAGCCGGTGATTGTCAAGCAAATCTCACGGTAATTGACCGTTAATTAACATAGACACATTAAGCATGCTGCAAGCCGGCAAAACACAACAGCACAGAGCATAGTGTCCTTCACCCTCACCCCACTATTGCCCCACGAGGAAGTAGTGTCTCCAATATCATGCTATCAGGCCAGGGTGATAGCTAAAGCACCAAAAATGTACAGCAACTGATTTACATCTATATTTACGTTAAAAAAAATACTACAATAAAAACGGAATGATTCTGAACACAAGTTTAAAATTCTGAATCCATCTTTCTATTCATCTCTGATCCTGGCAACCTTAACCTGTCTCTCTAGCAGCAGGCCCTTCTGATCCCCAGAGAATTGGGCACCCCCACAATTGACAAACACAGTTTTTTTCACCGATATTACACATTCCTTTGTCCCTCCTGCACACTTCTCACATCTCCGAAACTCCCTCCTACACACTGCTGCAACTTGACCATAAGCTTGGCATCTGAAACATCTTAGTCGGTTCGGCACAAAAGCTCTCGCTGGATAACTGACATATCCTAAAACAAATCCAAAGGACAGACAATTTCAGTTTCACCACGCTCGCCACTGGGTCTGCGTCATAGACACCTCAACACTTAACGCCACCCCAGTAATCACTACTTTCAAAGGCACCCTGCTCCGGAGAGCAAAGCAAGTCACAGGTCTTGTCACTAGTCACATGACATAAATCTCCCTGCTCCACCTGGACTGAAGAAACACATACAATTGGGAAATGTGAACCTTGCTACCATGACGGTTACATTTTACATTTTAGTCATTTAGCAGACGCTCTTATCCAGAGCAACTTACAATAGTGAATACATACATATAATTTTATTATTATAATTATTATTTTATTTTTTTTGTACTGGCCCCCCGTGGGAAGCAAACCCACAACCCTGGTGTTGCACACACCATGCTGGCATTGCAAACACCATGCTCTACCAACTGAGCCACAGGGAAGGCGTGGTTCTCTTTTGGAACATGTTCCCACCTATAAAAATGTGGTTAGATGATAATCTCTCTCTTAAAACTTTTTTTATAGAAATAAATCTTGTCTGTCATCACAGCACAGAAAGGAAATTGTACAGGCCACTTTTATGTCAGTGCTTGAAAATGGGGATGTTTTATACAGTTGAAGTTGGAAGTTTACATACAGTTAGGTTGGAGTCATTAAAACTTGTTTTTCAACCACTCCACAAATGTCTTGTTAACAAACTATAGTTTCGGCGAGACGGTTAGGACATCTACTTTGTGCATGACACAAGTAATTCTTCCAACAATTGTTTACAGACAGATATTTCACATATAATTCATTGTATCACAATTCCAGTGGGTCAGAAGTTTACATACACTAAGTTGACTGTGCCTTTAAACAGCTTGGAAAATTCCAGAAAATGATGTCATGACTTTAGAAGCTTCTGATAGGCTAATTGACAACATTTGAGTCAATTGGAGGTGTACCTGTGGATGTATTTCAAGGCCTACCTTCAAACTGAGTGCCTCTTTGCTTGACATCATGGGAAAATCACAAGAACTCAGCCAAGACCTCAGAAAAACAATTGTAGACCTCCACAAGTCTGGTTCATCCTTGGGAGCAATTTCCAAACGCCTGAAGGTACCACGTTCATCTGTACAAACAATAGTACGCAAGTATAAACACCATGGGACCACGCAGCCATCATACCGCTCAGGAAGGAGACACGTTCTGTTTCCTAGAGATGAGCGTACTTTGGTCCGAAAGGTAGCGAATCAATCCCAGAACAACAGCAAAGGACCTTGTGAAGATGCTGGAGGAAACAGGTACAAAAGTATCTATATCCACAGTAAAACGAGTCCTATATCGTCATAACCTGAAAGGCCGCTCAGCAAGGAAGAAGCCACTGCTCCAAAACCGGCATAAAAAAAGCCAGACTACGGTTTGCAACTGCACATGGGGACAAATATCGTACTTTTTGGAGAAATATCCTCTGGTCTGATGAAACAAAAATTGAGCTGTGGGCCGTAATGACCATCGTTATGTTTGGAGGAAAAATGGGGATGCTTGCAAGCTGAAGAACACCATCCCAGCCATGAAGCATGGGGGTAGCAGCATCATGTGGGGGTGCTTTGCTGCAGGAGGGACGGGTGCACTTCACAAAATAGATGGCATCATGAGGGGGGAAAATTATGTGGATATATTGAAGCAACATCTCAAAAACATCAGTCAGGAAGTTAAAGCTTGGTCGCAAATGGGTCTTCCAAATGGACAATGACCCCAAGCATACTTCCAAAGGTGTGGCAAAATGGCTTAAGGACAACAAAGTCAAGGTATTGGAGTGGCCATCACGAAGCCCTGACCTCAATCCTATAGAAAATGTGTGGGCAGAACTGAAAAAGTGTGTGCGCGCAAGGAGGCCTACAAACCTGACTCAGTTACACCAGCTCAGTCAGGAGGAATGAGACAAAATTCACCCAACTTATTGTGGGAAGCTTGTGGAAGGCTACCCGAAACATTTGACCCAAGTTAAATAATTTAAAGGCAATGCTACCAAATACTATTTGAGTGTATGTAAACTTCTGACCCACTGGGAATGTGATGAAAGAAATAAAAGCTGAAATAAATCATTCTCTCTACTATTATTCTGACATTTCACATTCTTAAAATAAAGTGGTGATCCTAACTGACATAAAACAGGGAATTTTTACTCTGATTAAATGTCAGGAATTGTGAAAAACAAAGTTTAAATGTATTAGGCTAAGGTGTATGCAAACTTCCGACTTCAACTGTATATGCATGGATCAGCATCAGTACTGAAGAAATAAGATGCAGTGTATCATGCAGCATTGCGCTTTGTTACTGATGCAAACTTTTGCATACATCATTGCATTTTGTACACTTCGGTTGGCTGGGATTCCCTGACTTTTAGAAGGGCCAGACACTGGTTGATATTTGTTTATAAAGCTGTCTTAGAGAAACTTCCTAATTATCTTAACTCAAAAATCCAGTTGTCAAACAGTATTTATCAGACTCGGTCACAGGACACGCTAGCGCTAGAGATTCCCCGGATTGACTCGGAGTTAGGCAAAACAGCTGTCACGCTGGTATAAAGGATTTGGAGACAGGCGCAGGAATACACAATAAGGTTTTTTTAATAGACCCAAAACAAACACCTATACAAAAACACAGGGCTGTACTCAAACAAAAGAGCGAGGGTAAACCTCGTTGAACGACACGGGACGATACCCGTAATACACAACATATAAAACACGCAGCATAACAGCTGCACCAACACATAGGTACTCACACCACCAACGGACATGGGAACAATAACCGACAAAGACAGAGGGCACATATATAACATATTAATCAGGGGAAATGGGAACCAGGTGTGTGTAATCAGATAAGACAGTCCGGGGTTGATGATAATGAATCCCGCTCAGTGAAGCCTAGAAGCGAAGACCTCCGGAACTGGTGAACAGAATGAGCAGCAGCACCGGGGGGATCTGTGACAACGGCATTTGAATATCATGCTCTAAACTCATGGAATGAATTGCAGACAGAACTCCAGTTAGATGTTTTGGTGCTTGTAAGACAGTTTAAATGCACATTACATTAACTTTTTATTATAAACTGTGATTGTTTTTTGTAACGTGTGTTTTTCTTATAGCAGTTTATTTATTTTAATCGTTTTAATATCCATCTTGCACTTTTTATATGTTTTGATTTTGTTTGGTTTTAAATTCTTATTAATTGCTGTGTTGTTTGTATTGTTGTATCACAGGGCCCAACTGTAAAAGAGACTCTGTCTCAGCTTGTTCCCCTGTTTAAATAAAGGTTAATAGACATAAAAGCATCAGAAGTCCACTTGGAGATACCTTCTCTGATTTGAACAGTACCCAACTTATGTTCCACCCAGCCTGAGACTACATATGGATCAGCCAAAAGACATGGATCCACTTTCTCAAAAAATGTCACTCCCACTGGGCCCGAATCCTCCTTTGCATGACCATCGGGGTGAAGCTCGGACTCAGAGGTCTTCACCACACCTGCCACCCCAGGTCATTCATCCACACTCTCGCCAGGTTAAATTTCTGAGCCATCAGAGACAGCAGGATATGGTTTATACTTGGCTCTTCTCCTTCTTCCTAACTGTCCATAAGAGCGTCTATCCGTTCACCACGCTCATGCCCTGCCTTCATCCACTGTATTGCTTGCAGAGCTTTCACTGATGGCCTTTCTCCAAAACGGAATTTCTGTTCCTTAGCCCAATTTACAAGTCTGGTTATCTCTGGCCTGTCCATGCTTCTCTTCTATCTCTGGCCTGCCCATGCTTCTCTTCTGTCTCTGCCTCTCCATGCTTCTCTTCTATCTCTGGCCTCTCCATGCTTCTCTTCTGTATCTGGCCTCTCCTTGCTTCTCTTCTATCTCTGGCCTGTCCATGCTTCTCTTCTATCTCTGGCCTCTCCATGCTTCTCTTCTGTCTCTGGCCTCTCCATGCTTCTCTTCTGTCTCTGGCCTCTCCATGCTTCTCTTCTACCTCTGGCCTCTCCATGCTTCTCTTCTATCTCTGGGCTGTCCATGCTTCTCTTCTATCTCTGGGCTGTCCATGCTTCTCTTCTATCTCTGGCCTGTCCATGCTTCTCTTCTATCTCTGGCCTGTCCATGCTTCTCTTCTATCTCTGGCCTGTCCATGCTTCTCTTCTATCTCTGGCCTGTCCATGCTTCTCTTCTATCTCTGGCCTGTCCATGCTTCTCTTCTATCTCTGGCCTGTCCATGCTTCTCTTCTATCTCTGGCCTGTCCATGCTTCTCTTCTATCTCTGGCCTCTCCATGCTTCTCTTCTATCTCTGGCCTCTCCATGCTTCTCTTCTATTGTTACAACTTCTCGTTATCCAGGACCCATGTCTCCCAGCGATGAGGTGCCAGCTTCAATTCCAAGTCTATAGTTCTGAACTTCCGTCTTCACTAAATACAGCGATATCATTGGTTAATTTACTCACCCAAATCCATTCAAGGGGATATCATTGGTTCGTTTACGCATCGGAATCCATTCGTCTCCACTCGACTCTCAACTGCGCGACATAAATCATCAATTTGGACACCAGGCGTGTCCATATAGCCAAAGATGATGGATATACTGACCATCTACAACATGTCTCTCCATCCAAACAATGGGAGTCGGTGTCCACAAAGCGACACGGCGTGCTGTCTAGCTCCCGCCTATCCTTTCTTTGGATTGGGGGATACATCTCATCATTGGGCTCCCGAGTGGTGCAGCGGTCTAAGGCACTGCATCTCAGTGTTAGAGGTGTCATTACAGACACCCTGGTTTGAATCCAGGCTGTATCACAACTGGCTGTGATTGGCAGTCCCATAGGGAAGTGCACAATTGGCACAGTGTTGTCTGGGTTTGGCTGGCATAGGCTGTCATTGTAAATAAGAATTTGTTCATAACTTCTTGCCTAGTTAAATAAAGGTGAAATAAAAAATGGTGATCCTTTTTTGAATATTCGATCAGGGTTGTTGACGTCAACCGCCTGTATTCAATGGAGAGAGATGCTATGCTACTAGCCTCATCATGAATTTGCATAGCCATCTCTAGACAACTCTGATATAACTTTCTTTCTCAAAGTTCCCGGGATGTCACGTATCCTACTTATATCAGTATACCAGTAACAACTTAAGCATTACAAAACATATATTACATCAAATAAACCTCACGTAGCAAATACGAAATTCATTTTTTTGTTGACCAAATTCGACCCTCTCATTGAACTCCATATAAAAACTCCTTGCTTGGTGGGCAACACAACGAAAAAACGCCCCCTGCTGGAGGGAGACAGATTTTCTGCTGCGTTGGGCCTCTCTACCTCTCTGGTAAAGCCTCGCCCGTAAATGGGTGCTGCTGTCGTCTCGAGCATCTACTGTTCACTATTCAAACCCGATCACTTGCAGAAAGTTCCCGGGGAAAAGAGGAAGAGAAAGTGGAGGAATTGATTTTGTGTACAGCTGAACTCTTCGCGAACCATGGTTGGGTGAGAACAACTCTTTATTTGTTTTAGAAGTCTATGACATCGCCTCATTGTATGTGATTTAAATGCAAGCCTGTTGAATACATTATTTTGTCATTAGGATAGACACAGAGAGCCCCCTTATTGTTTGAATCAACCCGTGTCCATAAAGTGTCTTTTTGTTTTGTTTTACTGGTGAGCTAATGTGGCTCATTTCACAGTGGTTTCAGAGCGAAGACGTTAATATTTGTGTAAACTCTTTGGAATTGTAATCTGTGCGTGTCACTCTTCATAGATAAGGCTGTACATGTGCATAATTATGTATGCCCCCAACGCAATTATGCAGTCTAATAAATCCACAGTGGGATTAGAAATTCGTTTATTGTCAAATGAATTACTTATTGTATTTATTTAAGTTATATAACAACATTCCAAACCTGCTGAGCATTATCTAGTCCAAATGTGACATTATTTATTAGTTTCCGGTTGGATAAGTTTCAGTTGTGGACGTTTATTTTGAAGGCGAACTGCGAATTCAACAATTGTTTATATTATTATTATTATTATTATTATTATTATTATTATTATTATTATTATATATATATATTTTTTTTTACAACACATACAACATATCACACTAACCAAATAACTACATGTAAATTCATGACACAGATTTGTTCTCTGTTGTCCAATTTTCACTCGATGGCACATCTCTATACTTTTCTTTCTTTGCATATCACAGTTTCATCCAAACAAAACATCCAAATAACAATGTTCCATACCGTACATGGCAGGGCTGTAACGAAATGTAAAGAACAATAAATAAATAGCTCATTCATATTATAAAGTAGGAGTCATGATAAAATTGCCAGCAGTTTCTCGTTATATACATTATTTGTATAATATTACATTTTATTGATTGGTGTAATGATTTTGTATCAATCATTTGGTATCAGTACACATGATTAGTATTAATCACATAGTATAAATAACATATATTTACCCCTGTGTTCATTCATTCCAAGACAGCAAACTTGACCTTTAACACTCCATTTACATTTGCAATAGTTTTCTCAAATTTGACAGTGTTCATTAACAGTCTTTGTCTCTGTCTCTCTCTGTCTCTGTCTAAAAGTGTCATGCAATAAAATGACCCTTTTAGCAATGAGAGTTCGTGACCAGAGCATGGAAGCATCTGGTGTATTTTCTGGGAGGTTCGTTTCCAGCAAGATAAAGGCTGCATATGTGTGTAATCTGTTTTCTATTGCTTCTTGAAATACAGAGAATATTACACTATTGTGGCTAATCCTTATTGTGGCTACTGTAGCTTCACACAGGTTGTTGTGTGTGTGTGTGTCTTTGTGTCTGTCTGTGTGTATGTGTGCATGCATGTGTGTGTATGTGCACATGAATGTGTTCGTGCATTTTTATCTGTCATTGACACTGTATGAGAGAGAGAGGAAACATGGGGTTGTGGCCATTAGGAAAAATGTGTCTCCTTGCTCCCCCAGAACAATAGGTCTATACTTGCTTTATGTTCTATTCCTTATAACACAACTTACTGGAATACATTTGTCAATAATATGTGTTGGAAAAGGGTTTGATTATTACCACACTAATACCTGCTTGTTAACTAGGTGAAAGAGGTCTCTTTCAGAATTATTCAGATGAATTACCTACAGTAGCAAATCATTCAAATCAACATTAACTGGACTTTTTGTGTTGAGCATCCAGAAACAGTTTGCATTCATTTTGGCACCATCTACATGTAAAGAGATTATGGCAAGATATTTCTATTTTTTAGCATTCGTAATATTCTTGCAGATTTTTGTTGTTGTTTATGGGAGAATGTGTAGCTCGGTTTCCTTAATTATAATAAGGATCAAGTAAAGCAATCTGCCTCTTAAATGGAATTGTGCTAATGGAAAATGTCTGATTCATAAATGTCAATTAACCAATAAAATCCCAGTGTTCCTTGTTTTCTATAAGGACTTCTAGCAGTACATTAAGACCAGTCTACATTCTTCCAATAAGAAAGCTGTTAAAACAATCAATATGTGTGTGTCAATTAAGGTCTCTGTATAATCTGTCATTTGTTGTACCCCCTAGCATATATGTTGTCTTTGTCTGTTTATATACATTTTTTACATTTTTTTACATTTTAGTAATTTAGCAGACGCTCTTATCCAGAGCGATTTACAGTAGTGAATGCATACATTTCATAAAAAAAAAGTCCTATACTTCCTGTATGTATACTGGTGTTATCTGAAATATATATATATTCAGATATATATATATATATATATGCAACCTTTCAGTTACTAGGCCAACACTCTAACCACTAGGCTACCGCCCCTTTTATATATATATAAAAGAGGCGGTAGCCTAGTGGTTAGAGTGTTGGCCTAGTAATTGAAAGGTTGCAAGTTCAAATCCCTGAGCTGACAAGGTACAAAACTGTCGTTCTGCCCCTGAACAAGGCAGTTAACCCACTGTTCCTAGGCCGACATTGAAAATAAGAATTTGTTCTTAACTGACTTGCCTACTTAAATAAAGGTAAAGTGTATATATATATTTTTAACTCTCCGTCATAAAAACTGAGAAAAGGTGTTGGGGTCAGGCCGGGGTGATAGTGAACTGTCATGTTGTAGGCTAGGCACCATGTAGTGGGAACTATATCTGGACTATAGTCTAGGATTGATGTGTGTGGATCGGCTTGTCCTCCATCCTCCATTCAGGCTGCAAAAGCATCATTTCCCTCCTTAACTAGCTTTAATGGTGGGCCGTACATTTTTTAAATGTTTAAATATGTGATCTGTCCTAATAAATAAAAAAATCCACCACCATTTTGGGATTTTCGGACAACTTAGGATGTTGCACACCACGTTCAAAAACACAACAAATTGTCTTCTATTAAGATGGTATGCATATTTTTCCAGTTTTTTTTTTCAGACGGCCCGCCATTAAAGCTAGTTAAGAAGGAAAGTTACGCCTATGCAGCCTGAATGGAGGGTGCTTTATGTATGATCCGGTCCACAGGGGACACGAGTGTATCACCGGGAATTCACATAAATTCTATCTATTGGCTGCCTAGTCCTGCTGTGTCTGTGGAGCTGTGAGTGGTCTGGAACTTGTCCTTGTGTGCTTTCCCAGGCTACAGTCTGCTCTACTTCCATTTCTGAGGCATGATCGAGCTGTGATTTAGCACATGGATTGTGTTACACAGGGTTGG
>NC_059454.1:101425525-101458025 GCF_905237065.1 Salmo salar
ATCCAGGCTGTATCACATCCGGCCGTGATGGTTAAATAAATAAAAATAATAATATAGGCTGTTCTTACAGTACTCTCCCTGTATACCAAGTCAGAACCGTAGGATAAATAAAGGAGGCATACAAGCACACAATGAAAGCTCTTACAATATTCTATGATTACATTTCTCTAAAACAGGCTATAGGCTACATGTGCCAGAACAGTAGGCTAAGTTTTGAGGGAGAAAGGGACCAAATTATTAGGGTGAGGCACATGGGCTACTAACAGCTTACTACACAACATACACTTAGTATTACTTTTTTAGCTATAGACCGTATACATATCTCCCAGGGGGCAGTAGGGATGACCAGGGATGTTCTCTTGAAAAATGTGTGAATTAGGCAATTTTCCTGTCCTGCTAAGCATTCAAAATGTAACTTGTACTTTTGGGTGTCAGGGAAAATGTATGAAGTAAAAAGTACATAATTGTATTTAGGAATGTAGTGAAGTAAAAGTAAAATTTGTCAAAAATATAAATAGTAAAGTAAAGTACAGATACACAAAAAACTACTACTTAAGTAGTACTTTCAAGTATTTTTACTTAAGTACTTTACACACTGTAACTGTACCAGACAGGGGGAGACAGGGCAGACGGTGAACAGATCGCCAGGTGGAATCCAAGCAGCAGTGCAGCAGGCAATGGGAGTAGGTGTCACACCCACTTGGGAGAAGCTTTTATTTCTGGAGGCAGATTCATTGTAGAAAATCCCAGCTAACGTAGCTAGCAAGTCTCTGTCCACCATTTTTTTCCATGAGGAAAAGGAAGTTGTTAGCTAGCTATATCTCTTCAGTTTCGGCGAATGGTCCTTTACGACGTCCAAACAAAGTTGTCCTGTGGCCGTTGTATTTAGGAGATTGCGAGGAGGATATCTTCTGATGTGATAAATATTCAAAAATATTGTTTCTTATTGAGGTAATTTACATTTGAAGTGTCCTGACTGCTTATCAGTTCAAAATAGAGATTAATCCAGTGGCTACTGTATTGTAATGACCTCTGTACAGATGGAGGGGGCTTCAAAGGCCTCTGCATTTGGGTGGGGGAGGCTGTGAAACTCTCCTACCATTGTTGGGCTCAAGGGCTTTGACACCTCTCACTTCAAACCTCAGTGCTAACTGAAGTTGCAGCAGGATCTGTTCTGTCCTAGCAAGCTTGGTAGCCTTTTAATTTAGCATTCAGTCCTTATAAAGTAAAATATATCATTGTACTTGATTTTTCTTCTTGGCTTTAAAAGTAGCTTCAGACTGAACATTACTCACTCAGATCCAGGTCGCATGGTGTTTTCAGGGTTCTTGTGCTTCTTTTGCTGATCGTTGGTTTGCCAGTGCATTTGCTGTGTAGACCTTGGAAATAACAATCTTTGGTAGCAGTAGCATGTCATTTTGTCCAAAATCAGGTTGTAGGTTTTGAGTTTTGATTTGGAGTGAAGGTTATGTTGTGGTGGGTAGTATCCTGTATATGTCCTTGCAGAAAAATCCAAGTTTATATAATTCTAAATCTATCTTTTTGCCTATGATGTGGAATGTAGTCAAGCTCCACCGTGGGGCCTATATAAAATTCCCAGTCAAGATCCATGCCTCCACCACAAGGCCTATCAGATTCCCAGCCCTGCCCTGCTCTGCTCTGTCATGGGACTCTTTGATCTTGTTTCACCGTGAACATGTACAATGTAGCTCTGCCATAGGGCCTTTGCAATGTAATGTAATATGACTGACTGGGCATACAACTCCGCTGTGGGAACCAGGACATTTAAAGTGTGTGTGTGTGTGTGTGTGTGTGTGTGTGTGTGTGTGTGTGTGTGTGCGTCCGTGAGCGTTTGGCTGTGTGTATATATGTGTGAGCGTGTGTATGTGTGCATGCATGTGTGTGGACTGTGAGAAATAACAGGGTTTTAGAACTCTGTCCTCAGTGGGCATGTAATTACCCTCTCTGATTGGCAGGGTTATATGATCTAGCTGCACTGTGGGGGCTACAGCTGCGTCGTGGGGCCTATAACGTATGTCTCCTCCCAGCTCCACCGTGGGGCCTTGTCATTTGGTCTCTCTCTATGCAAAGTGTGAATTATGTGGTAATGTTATGGAGCCCTTGAGAATTGAGGGCTCATACTCCTCCTACACGATGAAGCCTGATATGTGATCTCTTATCCCCTGATGTAAAGCATGTTAAACACCCTGTAGCACTTCCATGGGGAATATGCTTATTGTATATAGCACAGTATAGGGTTATCAGTCTACATTCTGCACACATTGGACTAATAATATATTGATACAACTCTCTCTGTCCTCTTCAAAACAGCCACATGGACCCAGCAGACAGCCAGGGTGAATATGTCAAGGTAAGACATGTTTTTTTCTTCTCCCTCCTGTCTGTCTATCTGTCTATGCTGGTTCTGCTAGTGTCAGTGGCCCTACTCAGAAGGCCCAGAAAACCCGTCTAAGCAGTGGTCACCAGTTAGTAAGGGCGGAAAGAAAAGAAAACACAAAGTGGATATATCTTCTTTAGGAAAACAGCCCTGATGTTGGAAACAAACATCCATAATGTTGTCATCCAAAGTCACATGCATTTATTTTCCCAGCTACAGTATATATATATATATATAATATATAATATATATAATATAGCACACAATATTTTACATACAGTAGGTTTTTAGAGGACCAAAGAGTTTGGTTTGCTTCGTGTTTTCGTTTCTGCCATGGAAAACATATTGCGATACAGGTACCGTCCTAGCCCTACCATTTAGTATCAGTGTGAGTTGAATGTGTTGATATTTCTAGTGTGCTTATAGTTGATCTGTTGATCTGCTTTGGCTTTGTAATGAGCTTTAAGGGGAGCTGTATTTAAGCTCTTGACTCCAGGGACTGTGTTTGTAATTTTAGACTCAGTGCTTTCACCGCTCTGCTCGCCTCTCTGCTAAGGCTCAATGGGTTGGATGGTGTTTGTGGAATACACACTTCAAACTCTCCAAATACTCTCTTGTTTTGTGTTGAATGTAGATTTAAATAAGTCTCTACGTTTAAGTTGTTAATGTGGCTTCTCTAATCATAATAATTGACTGTGCAGAATTCATTTTAGAACTGGATCACTTATACTGGAGGGTCTTTTCTTTAAAAAAACACTTTAGTTATATTGGACCATCATTGTAATGTGGTCTTTGAAATGTAATTCTTGGTGATTATACCCCTATGCTTCTGCAATTAGGCCCATTTCAGCAGTCTCTCTCAGCGTTTAGCCTAATTAATTCTGCCATTAAGGAAATTGAATCCAAAGTTAACAGCGCTGCTTCAGCACTTCTGGGTTCCAGGCCAATGTGTTGGATGTGGTTCGTGACCAAGCTAGTAGGTAGGTGAGGTTCTGGATCAGGCCAGTAGGTAGGTGTGGTTCGTGACCAAGCTAGTAGGTAGGTGAGGTTCTGGATCAGGCCAGTAGGTAGGTGTTGTTCGTGACCAAGCTAGTAGGTAGGTGAGGTTCTGGATCAGGCCAGTAGGTAGGTGTGGTTCTGTATCAGGCCAGTAGGTGTGGTTCGTGACCAAGTTAGTAGGTAGGTGAGGTTCTGGATCAGGCCAGTAGGTAGGTGTGGTTCGTGACCAAGCTAGTAGGTAGGTGAGGTTCTGGATCAGGCCAGTAGGTAGGTGTGGTTCTGGATCAGGCCAGTAGGTAGGTGTGGTTCTGGATCAGGCCAGTAGGTAGCTGTGGTTCTGGACCAGGCCAGTAGGTAGGTGAGGTTCAGGATCAGGCCAGTAGGTAGGTGTGGTTCTGGATCAGGCCAGTAGGTAGGTGTGGTTCGTGACCAAGCTAGTAGGTAGGTGTGGTTCTGGATCAGGCCAGTAGGTAGGTGTGGTTCTGGATCAGGCCAGTAGGTAGGTGGGGTTCTGGATCAGGCCAGTAGGTAGGTGTGGTTCTGGATCAGGCCAGTAGGTAGGTGGGGTTCTGGATCAGGCCAGTAGGTAGGTGTGGTTCTGGATCAGGCCAGTAGGTAGGTGTGGTTCAGGATCAGGCCAGTAGGTAGGTGTGGTTCTGTACCAGGCCAGTAGGTGGATGTGGTTCAGGATCAGGCCAGTAGGTAGGTGTGGTTCTGGACCAGGCCAGTAGGTAGGTGTGATTCTGGACCAGGCCAGTAGGTAGGTGTGGTTCTGGATCAGGCCAGTAGGTAGGTGTGGTTCTGTACCAGGCCAGTAGGTGGATGTGGTTCAGGATCAGGCCAGTAGGTAGGTGTGGTTCTGGACCAGGCCAGTAGGTGGATGTGGTTCAGGATCAGGCCAGTAGGTAGGTGTGGTTCTGGATCAGGCCAGTAAGTAGGTGAGGTTCTGGATCAGGCCAGTAGGTAGGTGTGGTTCTGGATCAGGCCAGTAGGTAGGTGGGGTTCTGGATCAGGCCAGTAGGTAGGTGTGTTTCTGGATCAGGCCTGTAGGTAGCTGTGGTTCTGGACCAGGCCAGTAGGTAGGTGTGGTTCTGGATCAGGCCAGTAGGTAGGTGTGGTTCTGGATCAGGCCAGTAGGTAGGTGAGGTTCGTGACCAGGCCAGTAGGTAGGTGGGGTTCTGGATCAGGCCAGTAGGTAGGTGGGGTTCTGGATCAGGCTAGTAGGTAGGTGTGTTTCTGGATCAGGCCTGTAGGTAGCTGTGGTTCTGGACCAGGCCAGTAGGTAGGTGTGGTTCTGGATCAGGCCAGTAGATAGGTGTGGTTCTGGATCAGGCCAGTAGGTAGGTGTGGTTCTGGACCAGGCCAGTAGGTGTGATTCAGGATCAGGCCAGTAGGTGGGGGTGTACACCTGGTTTCTGGGGTTCTAACCACAGTAGAGGTTAGAGGGAGAATGTGACCCTGATGTTGTGACACACACACACACACACACACACACACACACACACACACACACACACACACACACACACACACACACACACACACACACACACACACACACACACACACACACACACACACACACACAAACAAATTGGAGTCACCTCATATGTTTTGGAATATTTGTATTCTGTAGAGGCTTCCTTCTTTTCACCCTGTCATTTAGGTTAGTATTGTGGAGTAACTCTATTGTTGTTGATCCATCCTCAGTTTTCTGCTATCACAGCCATTAAACTCTGTAACCGTTTTAAAAGCACCTTTGGCCTCACGGTGAAATCCCTAAGTGTTTTTTTCCCTCTCCGGCAACTGAGTTAGGAAGGACGCCTGTATCTTTGTAATGACTGGGTGATACATTGATACACGATCCAAAGTGTAATTAATAACCTCATCATTTATTTATTCATTTTTATTTTATCCTTATTTTACCAGGTATGTTGATTGAGAACACATTCTCATTTTCAGCAACAACCTGGGGCATAGTTACAGGGAGGGGGATGAATGAGCCAATTGGAAGCTGGGGATAATTAGGTGACCAGGATGGTATGAGGGCCAGATTGGGAATTTAGCCAAGACACCAGAGTTAACACCCCTACTCTTATGTACCATGGGATCTTAGTGACCACAGAGAGTCAGGACACCAGGGTTAACACCCCTACTCTTATGTACCATGGGATCTTAGTGACCATGCTCAAAGGTATATTCAATGTCTGCTTTTTTTTATTTTACACATCTACCAATAGGTGCCCTTCTTTGCGAGTCATTGGAAAACCTCCCTGGTCTTTGTGATTGAGTCTGCGTTTGAAATGTACTGCTCGACTAAGGGACCTTACAGATAATTGTATGTGTGGGGCACAGAGATGAGGTAGTCATTGAAAAATCATATATATACAGTGCATTTGGAAAGTATTCAGACCCTTCCCTTTTACCACATTTTGTTACATTATAGTCTTATTCTAAAATTGATTGTATTTTAAATCCTCAGCAATCTACACACAATACCCCATAATGACAAAGCCAAAACAGATTTTTAGACATTTTTGCTAATTTATTAACAATAAAAAACAGAAATATCTTATTGACATAAGTATTCAGACCGTTTGCTATGTAACTCGAAATTGAGCTCAGGTGCATCCTGTTTCCATTAATCATCCTTGAGATGTTTCTAGAACTTGATTGGAGTCCACCTGTAGTAAATTCAATTGATTGCACATGATTTGGAAAGGCACACACCTATATAAGGTCTACACAGAGGAATTCTTGAGCTCTGTCAGAGTGACCATCTGGTTCTTGGTCCCCTCCCTTACCAAGGCCCTTCTCCCCCGATTGCTTAGTTCGGCCGGGCGGCCAGCTGTAGGAAGAGTCTTGGAGGTTCCAAACTTCTTCCATTTAAGAATGATGGAAGCCACTGTGTTCTTGGGGACCTTCTAATGCTGCAGAAATGTTTTGGTACCCTTCCCCAGATCTTTGCCTCAACACAATCCTGTATCAGAGCTCTACGGACAATTCCTTTGACCTCATGGCTTGGTTTTTGCTCTGACATGCACTGTCAACTGTTGGGCCTTATATAGACAGGTGTTTGTGTGCCTTTCCAAATCATGTCCAATCAATTGAATTTACCACAGGTGGACTCCAATCAAGTTGACCAAACATCTCAAGGATGATCAATGGAAACAGGATGCACCTGAGCTCAATTTCGAGTCTCATAGCAAAGGGTCTGAATAGTTATGTAGATAAGGTATTTCTATTTTTTTTAATTATAAATGTACAAACAAACTGTTTTCGCTTCGTCATCATGGGGTATTGTGTGTCGATTGCTGAGGATTTTTATTTAATCCATTTTAGAATAATGCTGAAACGTAACAACATGTGGAAAAAGTCAAGTGGTCTGAATACATTCCGAAGGCACTGTATATACTGTACAGTACCAGCCAAAAGTTTGGAAGCACCTACTCATTCAAGTGATTCTCTTTATTTTTACTACTTTCTACATTGTAGAATAATAGTGAAGACATCAAAACTATGAAATAACACATATGGAAACATGTAGTAACCAAAAATGTGGTAAACAATTCTAAATATATTTTATATTTGAGATTCTTCAAATAGCCACCCTTTGCCTTGATGACAGCTTTGCACACTCTTGGCATTCTCTCAACCAGCTTCACCTGGAATGCTTTTCCAGCAGTCTTGAAGGAGATCCCATGTATGCTGAGCACTTATTGGCTGCTTTTCCTTCTCTCTGCGGTCCGACTCATCCCAAACCATCTCAATTTGGTTGAGGTCAGGGGATTGTGGATGGCAGGTCATCTGATGCAGCACTCCATCACTCTCCTTCTTGGTCAAATAGCCCTTACACAGCTTGGAGGTGTGTTGGGTCATTGTCCTGTTAAAAAAAAATGATAGTCCCACTAAGCCCAAACCAGATGGGATGGCGTATCGTCTTTTTAAGAAGGCACACCTGTTAATTTAAATGCATTCCAGGTGACTACCTCATGAAGTTGGTTTAGAGAATGCCACGAGTGTGCAAAGTTGTCATCAAGGCAAAGTGGCTTTTTGAAGAATCTCAAATATAAAATATATTTTGATTTGTTTAACATTTTTTGTTTACTACATGATTCCAGATGTGTTATTTCATAGTTTTGATGTCTTCACTATTATTCTACAACGTGGAAAATAGTAAAAAGAAAAAACGCTTGAACGAGTAGGTGTTCTAAAACTTTTGACCGGTAGTGTATATGAATATGGTCTGTATGTACTGCATGTCTGTGTTTTATCATGAAATCACAGAAAGAGGCTGCCTCTGAAACCATCTCTACAGTTGGATGGTATGGGCCTAGTGGGTCTGGAGGGAGAGGTGGGGCATTTTTATATGCAGTTAATTAACATATACAGTGGGGGGAAAAAGTATTTAGTCAGCCACCAATTGTGCAAGTTCTCCCACTTAAAAAGATGAGAGAGGCCTGTAACTTTCATCATAGGTACACGTCAACAATGACAGACAAAATTAGAAAAACATTCCAGAAAATCACATTGTAGGATTTTTTATTAATTTATTTGCAAATTATGGTGGAAAATAAGTATTTGGTCAATAACAAAAGTTTATCTCAATACTTTGTTATATACCCTTTGTTGGCAATGACACAGGTCAAACGTTTTCTGTAAGTCTTCACAAGGTTTTCACACACTGTTGCTGGTATTTTGGCCCATTCCTCCATGCAGATCTCCTCTAGAGCAGTGATGTTTTGGGGCTGTCGCTGGGCAACACGGACTTTCAACTCCCTCCAAAGATTTTCTATGGGGTTGAGATCTGGAGACTGGCTAGGCCACTCCAGGACCTTGAAATGCTTCTTGCGAAGCCACTCCTTCGTTGCCCGGGCGGTGTGTTTGGGATCATTGTCATGCTGAAAGACCCAGCCACGTTTCATCTTCAATGCCCTTGCTGATGGAAGGAGGTTTTCACTCACAATCTCACGATACATGGCCCCATTCATTCTTTCCTTTACACGGATCAGTCGTCCTGGTCCCTTTGCAGAAAAACAGCCCCAAAGCATGATGTTTCCACCCCCATGCTTCACAGTAGGTATGGTGTTCTTTGGATGCAACTCAGCATTCTTTGTCCTCCAAACACGACGAGTTGAGTTTTTACCAAAAAGTTATATTTTGGTTTCATCTGACCATATGACATTCTCCCAATCCTCTTCTGGATCATCCAAATGCTCTCTAGCAAACTTCAGACGGGCCTGGACATGTACTGGCTTAAGCAGGGGGACACGTCTGGCACTGCAGGATTTGAGTCCCTGGCGGCGTAGTGTGTTACTGATGGTAGGCTTTGTTACTTTGGTCCCAGCTCTCTGCAGGTCATTCACTAGGTCCCCCCATGTGGTTCTGGGATTTTTGCTCACTGTTCTTGTGATCATTTTGACCCCACGGGGTGTGATCTTGCGTGGAGCCCCAGATCGAGGGAGATTATCAGTGGTCTTGTATGTCTTCCATTTCCTAATAATTGCTCCCACAGTTGATTTCTTCAAACCAAGCTGCTTACCTATTGCAGATTCAGTCTTCCCAGCCTGGTGCAGGTCTACAATTTTGTTTCTGGTGTCCTTTGACAGCTCTTTGGTCTTGGCCATAGTGGAGTTTGGAGTGTGACTGTTTGAGGTTGTGGACAGGTGTCTTTTATACTGATAACAAGTTCAAACAGGTGCCATTAATACAGGTAACGAGTGGAGGACAGAGGAGCCTCTTAAAGAAGAAGTTACAGGTCTGTGAGAGCCAGAAATCTTGCTTGTTTGTAGGTGACCAAATACTTATTTTCCACCATAATTTGCAAATAAATTCATTAAAAATCCTACAATGTGATTTTCTGGATTTTCTTTTCTCATTTTGTCTGTCATTGTTGACGTGTACCTATGATGACAATTACAGGCCTCTCTCATCTTTTTAAGTGGGAGAACTTGCACAATTGGTGGCTGACTAAATACTTTTTCCCCCCACTGTATATGGCACACCGCACACTGGTGGTTTGCACAGACACACCCCATCAGTGTGTCTGTGTGCGCGGGTGTGTGTGCGCACATTTTTGTGTGTCCCATCTAGCACATTTGGATCCTAGGAAGTTGTGAGAAAGTACGTTTTTGGTTACCCATTGGTTCTGGGAACGAAGCCATACGACTGGTAAAACTGAAAGGTTTTTAAACGGAAGTGAATGTTTCGCTTGCTCTGGGAACATACATTTATAGGTAGCAGGGAGGTTCTGAGAATGTTTTACTATGGTTCTGAGAATGTTTTACTATGGTTCCAGGGAGGTTCTGAGAATGTTTTACTATGGTTCCAGGGAGGTTCTGAGAATGTTTTACTACTATGGTTGCAGGGAGGTTCTGAGAATGTTTTACTATGGTTGCAGGGAGGTTCTGAAAATGTTTTACTATGGTTGCAGGGAGGTTCTGAGAATGTTTTACTATGGTTGCAGGGAGGTTCTGAGAATGTTTTACTACTATGGTTGCTGAAAGTTTTTCTGGAAGGATTTATTAACGTTCTGAGAACAAAAATGGTAGGTTATTTGAAGGTAATTAAATAACATTCTGAGAACATCTTTCAATAAGACTGCTAAGTGTTTTGAACTAATTTTCTTAGGCATTAATCATGCAGATACATTTCTTTATTATTAGGGCACGGTGTCAGTGAGATTCAAACTTATTATGTTTAATTCACTGTCCATGGAATTATTGCACCACCACCAGGATGGAGTTAGCATGCCATGTTTTTTACTCATATAAAGCTGTTCATTTTAGTCTATTCAAAAGAAGCCATTTCAAAGGAAACAAGCACTCATTAAGATCAGCCAACACGGCCAACACACCTGAAGACACTTAACAAGATGGAGGATAGAGAGAGTTTTGTTGATGCTGAGAACGGAATATATATGTTTTTAAATAACATTCTTAGAACGTTCTCTGAATGTTACTAAAGTTTTCTTGTGGTTTTTATGGATTTTTTTCTTAATGTTCTCTGAACAATTTGAGAACATGACTTTAAATAGAACCATGAGGAAACCTGTTGGAAATGTTACACTGAAGTACTGAAATTCTCACAGAAGAACGTTGTTTGTTAACGTTCTCTGAACTATTTGAGAACATTCCCAATATAAACCAGTTGGAGAACGTTCCTAGAACATTACCAAAATGACACGATGATGTGACAGCGTACAGTGAGGCGGTCAGAGACCTGGCAGTGTGGTGCCAGGACAACAACCTCTACCTCAAAGTCAGCAAGACAAAGGAGCTGAACGTGGACTACAGGAAAGGAGAGCTGAGCACGCCCCCATTCACATCGACAGGGCTGTAGTGGAGCGGGTCGAGAGCTTCAAGTTCCTTGGTGTCCACATCACTAAGGACCTATCATGAATCAAACACACCAACAGGGTTGTGAAGAGGGCACGACAACGCCTCTTCCCCTCAGGAGGATGAAAAGATTTGGCATGGGCCCTCAGATACTCAAAAAGATATTCAGCTGCACCATTGAGAGCATCTTGACTGGCTGAATCACCACTTGGTTGGGCAACTGCCCGGCATTCGACTGCAAGGTGCTACAGAGGGTAGTACCTACGGCCAGGTACATCACTGAGGTCAAGCTCCCTGCCATCCAGGACCTCTATACCGGGTGGTGTCAGAGGAAGGCCCTAACAATTGTCAAAGACTCCAGCCACCCAAGTAACAGTCTGTTCTCTCCGTCTGTTCTCTCAGTCTGTTCTCTCAGTCTGTTCTCTCCAGCAAGTGGTACCGGACGGGTAGTACGGGGTAGAGGGTAGAGGGGTAGTGAGGGGTTAGGAGGGTAGTGGGTAATGAGGGGGTAGGGGGTTAGAGGGGTAGTGAGGGGTTAGGAGGGTAGTGCGGGGTAGGGGGTGGGGGGAGTGAGGGGTTAGGAGGGTAGTGCGGGGTTGGGGGTAGAGGGGTAGTGAGGGGTTAGGAGGGTAGTGCGGGGTAGGGGGTGGGGGGAGTGAGGGGTTAGGAGGGTAGTGCGGGGTTGGGGGTAGAGGGGAGTAAGGGGTTAGGAGGGTAGTGTGGGGTTGGGGGTAGAGGGGTAGTGAGGCGGTAGATGGGTTGTTGGGGAGTAGTGAGGGGGTAGGGGGGAAGTTAGGGGGTAGAGGGGTAGGGGGTAGTGCGGGTGTAGAGGGGTAGTTAGGGGTGGGGGAGTAGTGAGGGGGTAGGGGGTAGTGAGGGGTAAGGGGTAGTGAGGGGGTAGTTAGGGGTAAAGGGGGTAGTTAGGGGTAGAGGGGGTAGTTAGGGGTAGAGGGGTAGTGAGGGGGTAGAGGGGTAGTTAGGGGGTTGAGGGGTAGTGAGGGGTAGAGGGGGTAGTTAGGAGGTAGAGGGGTAGTAAGGAGGTAGAGGGGTAGTGAGGGGGTAGTTAGGGGGAAAGGGGGTAGTTAGGGGTAGAGGGGGTAGTTAGGGGTAGTTAGGAGGTGGAGGGGTAGTGAGGGGGTAGAGGGGGTAGTTAGGGGGTTGAGGGGTAGTGAGGGGTAAGGGGGTAGTTAGGAGGTAGAGGGGTAGTAAGGAGGTAGAGGGGTAGTGAGGGGGTAGTTAGGGGTAAAGGGGGTAGTTAGGGGGTAGAGGGGGTAGTTAGGGGTAGTTAGGAGGTGGAGGGGTAGTGAGGGGGTAGAGGGGGTAGTTAGGAGGTAGAGGGGTAGTAAGGAGGTAGAGGGGTAGTGAGGGGGTAGTTAGGGGTAAAGGGGGTAGTTAGGGGGTAGTTAGGGGTAGAGGGGGTAGTTAGGAGGTAGAGGGGGTAGTTAGGAGGTAGAGGGGTAGTAAGGGGGTAGAGGGGTAGTAAGGAGGTAGAGGGGTAGTGAGGGGTGCAGAGGGAGAAGAATAGTGAACTTGCAGAACTGCTGGTCATAAGGCCGCCGGCACACTCTGTCTCTCTGTCTCTCTGTCTCTCTCTCTTTGTCTCTCTGTCTCTCTCTCTCTCTCTCTGTCTCTCTGTCTGTCTCTCTCTCTCTCTCTCTTAGGCAAGGAGCATATTCCTGCTTGACAGATTGAATTAGCCCTGCGTCTCCATTTTATTGTATTTTTATTTCACCTTTATTTAACCAGGTAGGCCAGTTGAGAACAAGTTCTCATTTACAACTGCAACCTGGCCAAGATAAAGCATAGCAGTTTGACAAAAACAACAACACAGAGTTATTGATCTGAGGGAGTTTAAATTGACTGGGCTGAACTTGCTAACATTTTTACATTTACATTTTAGTCATTTAGCAGACGCTCTGATAGTATTGGGTTTCCTCCACTTACCACACTGCTACTGTACACTACACAGTACTGAGCCAGGAAGAACAGACTGAGCCCAGTGAATAACAGACTGGGCCCAGTGAATAGTGAATAACAGACTGGGCCCAGTGAATAACAGACTGAGCCCAGTGAATAACAGACTGAGCCCAGTGAAGAACAGACTGAGCCCAGTGACTAACAGACGGAGCCCAGTGACTAACAGACGGAGCCCAGTGAATAACAGACTGAGCCTAGTGAATAACAGACTGAGCCTAGTGAATAACATACTGAGCCCAGTGAATAACAGACGGAGCCCAGTGAATAACAGACGGAGCCAGGAAGAACAGACTGAGCCCAGTGAATAACAGACTGAGCCTAGTGAATAACAGACTGAGCCTAGTGAATAACAGACGGAGCCAGGAAGAACATACTGAGCCCAGTGAATAACCGACTGAGCCCAGTGAATAACCGACTGAGCCCAGTGAATAACAGACGGAGCCCAGTGAATAACAGACGGAGCCAGGAAGAACATACTGAGCCCAGTGAATAACAGACTGCGCCCAGTGAATAACAGACTGAGCCTAGTGAATAACAGACGGAGCCAGGAAGAACATACTGAGCCCAGTGAATAACATACTGAGCCCAGTGAATAACAGACTGAGCCCAGTGAATAACCGAGTGAGCCCAGTGAATAACCGACTGAGCCCAGTGAATAACAGACGGAGCCCAGTGAATAACAGACGGAGCCCAGTGAATAACAGACTGAGCCCAGTGAATAACAGACGGAGCCCAGTGAATAACATACTGAGCCCAGTGAATAACAGACTGAGTCTAGTGAATAACAGACTGAGCCCAGTGAATAACAGACTGAGCCCAGTGAATAACAGACTGAGCCAGGAAGAACAGACTGAGCCCAGTGAATAACAGACTGAGCCCAGTGAATAACAGACGGAGCCAGGAATAACATACTGAGCCCAGTGAATAACAGACTGAGCCCAGTGAAGAACAGACTGAGCCCAGTGAATAACAGACTGCGCCCAGTGAATAACAGACTGAGCCTAGTGAATAACAGACGGAGCCAGGAAGAACATACTGAGCCCAGTGAATAACAGACTGAGCCCAGTGAATAACAGACTGAGCCTAGTGAATAACAGACGGAGCCAGGAAGAACATACTGAGCCCAGTGAATAACAGACTGAGCCCAGTGAAGAACAGACGGAGCCCAGTGAATAACAGACTGAGCCCAGTGAATAACAGACGGAGCCAGGAAGAACAGACTGAGCCCAGTGAATAACAGACTGAGCCCAGTGAATAACAGACTGAGCCCAGTGAATAACAGACTGAGCCCAGTGAATAACAGACTGAGCCTAGTGAATAACAGACGGAGCCAGGAAGAACATACTGAGCCCAGTGAATAACAGACTGAGCCCAGTGAATAACAGACTGAGCCCAGTGAATAACAGACTGAGCCCAGTGAATAACAGACAGAGCCAGGAAGAATAGACTGAGCCCAGTGAATAACAGACTGAGCCTAGTGAATAACAGACGGAGCCAGGAAGAACATACTGAGCCCAGTGAATAACAGACTGAGCCCAGTGAAGAACAGACTGAGCCCAGTGAATAACAGACTGAGCCCAGTGAATAACAGACTGAGCCCAGTGAATAACAGACTGGGCCCAGTGAATAACAGACTGAGCCCAGTGAAGAACAGACTGAGCCCAGTGAATAACAGACGGAGCCAGGAAGAACAGACTGAGCCCAGTGAATAACAGACTGAGCCCAGTGAATAACAGACTGAGCCCAGTGAAGAACAGACTGAGCCCAGTGAATAACAGACTGAGCCTAGTGAAGAACAGACTGAGCCCAGTGAATAACAGACTGAGCCCAGTGAATAACAGACTGAGCCCAGTGAAGAACAGACTGAGCCCAGTGAAGAACAGACTGAGCCCAGTGAATAACAGACTGAGCCCAGTGAATAACAGACTGGGCCCAGTGAATAACAGACTGAGCCTAGTGAATAACAGACGGAGCCCAGTGACTAACAGACGGAGCCCAGTGAATAACAGACGGAGCCTAGTGAAGAACAGACTGAGCCCAGTGAAGAACAGACTGAGCTCAGTGAATAACAGACTGGGCCCAGTGAATAACAGACTGAGCCCAGTGAATAACAGACTGAGCCCAGTGAATAACAGACGGAGCCCAGTGAAGAACAGACTGAGCCCAGTGAATAACAGACTGGGCCCAGTGAATAACAGACTGAGCCCAGTGAATAACAGACTGAGCCTAGTGAATAACAGACGGAGCCAGGAAGAACATACTGAGCCCAGTGAATAACAGACTGAGCCCAGTGAAGAACAGACGGAGCCCAGTGAATAGCAGACGGAGCCCAGTGAATAACAGACGGAGACCAGTGAATAACAGACGGAGCCCAGTGAATAACAGACTGAGCCCAGTGAATAACAGACTGAGCCTAGTGAATAACAGACGGAGCCAGGAAGAACATACTGAGCCCAGTGAATAACAGACTGAGCCCAGTGAATAACAGACTGAGCCCAGTGAATAACAGACTGAGCCCAGTGAATAACAGACTGAGCCTAGTGAATAACAGACGGAGCCAGGAAGAACAGACTGAGCCCAGTGAATAACAGACTGAGCCCAGTGAATAACAGACTGAGCCCAGTGAATAACAGACTGAGCCCAGTGAATAACAGACAGAGCCAGGAAGAATAGACTGAGCCCAGTGAATAACAGACTGAGCCTAGTGAATAACAGACGGAGCCAGGAAGAACATACTGAGCCCAGTGAATAACAGACTGAGCCCAGTGAAGAACAGACTGAGCCCAGTGAATAACAGACTGAGCCCAGTGAATAACAGACTGAGCCCAGTGAATAACAGACTGGGCCCAGTGAATAACAGACGGAGCCAGGAAGAACAGACTGAGCCCAGTGAATAACAGACTGAGCCCAGTGAATAACAGACTGAGCCCAGTGAAGAACAGACTGAGCCCAGTGAATAACAGACTGAGCCTAGTGAAGAACAGACTGAGCCCAGTGAATAACAGACTGAGCCCAGTGAATAACAGACTGAGCCCAGTGAATAACAGACTGAGCCCAGTGAAGAACAGACTGAGCCCAGTGAATAACAGACTGAGCCTAGTGAAGAACAGACTGAGCCCAGTGAAGAACAGACTGAGCCCAGTGAATAACAGACTGAGCCCAGTGAATAACAGACTGAGCCCAGTGAATAACAGACTGGGCCCAGTGAATAACAGACTGGGCCCAGTGAATAACAGACGGAGCCCAGTGACTAACAGACGGAGCCCAGTGAATAACAGACGGAGCCTAGTGAAGAACAGACTGAGCCCAGTGAAGAACAGACTGAGCTCAGTGAATAACAGACTGGGCCTAGTGAATAACAGACTGAGCCCAGTGAATAACAGACTGAGCCCAGTGAATAACAGACAGAGCCCAGTGAAGAACAGACTGAGCCCAGTGAATAACAGACTGGGCCCAGTGAATAACAGACTGAGCCCAGTGAATAACAGACTGAGCCCAGTGAATAACAGACAGAGCCCAGTAAATAACAGACTGGGCCCAGTGAATAACAGACTGAGCCCAGTGAATAACAGACTGAGCCCAGTGAATAACAGACGGAGCCCAGTGAAGAACAGACTGAGCCCAGTGAATAACAGACTGGGCCCAGTGAATAACAGACTGAGCCCAGTGAATAACAGACTGAGCCTAGTGAATAACAGACGGAGCCAGGAAGAACATACTGAGCCCAGTGAATAACAGACTGAGCCCAGTGAAGAACAGACGGAGCCCAGTGAATAGCAGACGGAGCCCAGTGAATAACAGACGGAGACCAGTGAATAACAGACGGAGCCCAGTGAATAACAGACTGAGCCCAGTGAATAACAGACTGAGCCTAGTGAATAACAGACGGAGCCAGGAAGAACATACTGAGCCCAGTGAATAACAGACTGAGCCCAGTGAATAACAGACTGAGCCCAGTGAATAACAGACTGAGCCCAGTGAATAACAGACTGAGCCTAGTGAATAACAGACGGAGCCAGGAAGAACAGACTGAGCCCAGTGAATAACAGACTGAGCCCAGTGAATAACAGACTGAGCCCAGTGAATAACAGACTGAGCCCAGTGAATAACAGACAGAGCCAGGAAGAATAGACTGAGCCCAGTGAATAACAGACTGAGCCTAGTGAATAACAGACGGAGCCAGGAAGAACATACTGAGCCCAGTGAATAACAGACTGAGCCCAGTGAAGAACAGACTGAGCCCAGTGAATAACAGACTGAGCCCAGTGAATAACAGACTGAGCCCAGTGAATAACAGACTGGGCCCAGTGAATAACAGACGGAGCCAGGAAGAACAGACTGAGCCCAGTGAATAACAGACTGAGCCCAGTGAATAACAGACTGAGCCCAGTGAAGAACAGACTGAGCCCAGTGAATAACAGACTGAGCCCAGTGAATAACAGACTGAGCCCAGTGAATAACAGACTGAGCCCAGTGAAGAACAGACTGAGCCCAGTGAATAACAGACTGAGCCTAGTGAAGAACAGACTGAGCCCAGTGAAGAACAGACTGAGCCCAGTGAATAACAGACTGAGCCCAGTGAATAACAGACTGAGCCCAGTGAATAACAGACTGGGCCCAGTGAATAACAGACTGAGCCTAGTGAATAACAGACGGAGCCCAGTGACTAACAGACGGAGCCCAGTGAATAACAGACGGAGCCTAGTGAAGAACAGACTGAGCCCAGTGAAGAACAGACTGAGCTCAGTGAATAACAGACTGGGCCCAGTGAATAACAGACTGAGCCCAGTGAATAACAGACTGAGCCCAGTGAATAACAGACAGAGCCCAGTGAAGAACAGACTGAGCCCAGTGAATAACAGACTGGGCCCAGTGAATAACAGACTGAGCCCAGTGAATAACAGACTGAGCCCAGTGAATAACAGACAGAGCCCAGTAAATAACAGACTGGGCCCAGTGAATAACAGACTGAGCCCAGTGAATAACAGACTGAGCCCAGTGAATGCAGGTCTAGCAGCAGCTACTGTATGCATTCTAGCAGCAGCTACTGTATGCCTCTCTACCAGACGAACACAATGCATTTTATGCACGCTTTGACAACAACAACATCAAGCCGGGCGTGAGCGCCGTCACCGACCCAGAGGACTGGGTGATCTCGCTCTCCTAGGCCAACGTGAGAAGGGTCTTTAATCAGGTCATCACCCGCAAGGCCGCAGGCCCCGACGGTATTCCAGGGTGCGTTCTCAGAGCATGCGTAGAACAGCTGGAAGGCATATTCACGGTGATTTTCAACCTCTCCTTGTCCCAGTCTGTAATCTCCACATGTTTTAATATGACCACCATCATTCCTGTTCCCAAGAACTCTAAGGCTTCATGCCACAGTGACTACCACCCTGTAGCTCTCACATCTGTAATCATGAGGTGCTTTGAGAGGCTGGGTATCGCACACATTCACTCCACCATCCCAGACACCCTAGACCCACTCCAAATAGTAATACTGCCCCAACAGATCCATAGACGACGCAATCTACATTTCTCTCCAAACTTCCCTCACTCAACTAGATAAAAGGAATACCTATGTGAGAATGCTGTTCATTGATTACAGCTCAGCGTTCAACACCATTATCACCACCTGTGTGTGAACCCCTCCCTCTGAAACTGGATCCTGGACTTTCTGACGTGCTGACCCCAGGTGGTGAGGGTAGGCAACATCACCTCCACCATACTGACCCTTAACATAGGGGCCCAACAGGGACGATGAGTCAGCCTACAGGGAGGTCAGTGACCTGGCAGTGTGGTGCTGCAACAACAACCTCTCCCTCAACGTCAGCAAGACCAAGTAGCAGATCGTGGACTACAGGAAACAGGGGGGCGAACACACCCCTATCCACATCGATGGGACGGCAGTGGAGCAGGTAGACAGCTTCAAGTTCCTCGGTGTCCAAATCACTAAAGACTTAAAATGGTCCAAATACAAACAAACAGTCGTGAAGAAGGCTTGACAGTGCCTCTTCCCCCTCAGATGGTGTGAAAAGAAGACACGGAAAATCGTTAGAGACCCCAACCACCCAAGTCATAGACTATTTTCTCTACTGCCGCACGGCACGAGGTACCGGGGCATCAAGTCTGACACCAACAGGCTCTTGTACAGCTTCTATCCTCAAGCAATACGACTAATAAATAGCTAACAACAGTTACACTGACTGAGTTTACCTTGTATCTTTATTGACCTTTATTTCAATATTTGCACTGTCTCTTTGCACACTCACAGTGTCCTACACACAATCACACACACTGTCACTTGCACACTCGCACACACAAACAGTCACTCCATCATTTGCTCACTGACACATAATACGCATATACAATTATACTGACTCTACACACCCACTCACATACAGTCATCATATACTGTACACTGCTGCTACTCTGTTTATCTTACATCCTGTTGCCTAGTTACCTTACCCCTATACAAGTCGGAAGTTTACATACACCTTAGCCTAATACATTTAAACTCAGTTTTTCACAATTCCTGACATTTAATCAGAGTAAAAATTCCCTGTTTTAGGTCAGTTAGGATGACCACTTTATTTTAAGAATGTGACATGTCAAAATAATAGTAGAGAGAATTATTTATTTCAGCTTTTATTTCTTTCATCACATTCCCAGTGGGTCAGAAGTTTATATACACTCAATAAGTATTTGGTACCATTGCCTTTAAAGTGGTTAACTTGGGTCAAATGTTTCAGGTAGCCTTCCACAAGCTTCCCACAATAAGTTGGGTGAATTTTGTCCCATTCCTCCTGACTGAGCTGGTGTAACTGAGTCAGATTTGTAGGCCTCCTTGCTCGCACACACTTTTTAAGTTTTGCCCACAACTTTTCTATAGGATTGAGGTCAGGGCGTTGTGATGGCCACTCTAATACCTTGACTTTGTTGTCCTTAAGCCATTTAGCCACAACTTTGGAAGTATGCTTGGGGTCATTGTCCATTTGGAAGACCCATTTGCAACCAAGCTTTAACTTCCTGACTGATGTCTTGAGATGTTGCTTCAATATATCCACATAATTTTCTTGCCTCGTGATGCCATCTATTTTGTGAAGTGCACCCGTCCCTCCTGCTGCAAAGCACCCCCACAACATGATGCTGCCACCCCCGTGCTTCATGGTTGGGATGGTGTTCTTTGGCTTGCAATTCTCCCCCTTTTTCCTCCAATCATAACGATGGTCATTATGGCCAAACAGTTCTATTTTTGTTTCATCAGACCAGAGGACATTTCTCCAAAAAGTACGATCTTTGTCCCCATGTACAATTACAAACCGTAGTCTGGCTTTTTTATGGTGGATTTGGAGCAGTGGCTTCTTCCTTGCTGAGTGGCCTTTCAGGTTATGTCGATATATGACTCGTTTTACTGTGGATATAGATACTTTTGTACCTGTTTCCTCCAGCATCTTCACAAGGACCTTTGCTGTTGTTCTGGGATTGATTTGCACTTTTCGCACCAAAGTACGTTCATCTCTAGGAGACTGAACGCGTCTCCTTCCTGAGCGGTATGACGGCTGCGTGGTCCCATGGTGTTTATACTTGCGTACTATTGTTTGTACAGATGAACGTCCTACCTTCAGGCGTTTGAAAATTGCTCCCAAGGATGAACCAGACATGTGGAGGTCTTGGCTGATTTCTTTTGATTTTCCCATGATGTCAAGCAAAGAGGCACTGAGTTTGAAGGTAGGCCTTGAAATACATCCACAGGTACACCTCCAATTGACTGAAATGATGTCAATTAGCCTATCAGAAGCTTCTAAAGCCATGACATCATTTTATGGAATTTTCCAAGCTGTTTAAAGGCACAGTCAACTTAGTGTATGTAAACTTCTGACCCACTGGAGTTGTGATACAGTGAATTATAAGTGAAATAATGTGTCTGTAAACAATTGTTGGACAAATTACTTGTGTCATGCACAAAGTAGATGCCCTAACCGACTTGCCAAAAGTATAGTTTGTTAAGAAGAAATTTGTGGAGTGGTTGAATAACAAGTTTTAATGACTCCAACCTAAGTGTATGTAAACTTCCTACTTCAACTATGTCTACCTCCATCGCTCCAGGATCCCTGCACATGCACATTGCATTCAGAAAGTATTCTGACCCCTTGACTTTGTCCACATTTTGTTACGTTACAGCCTTGTTCTAAAATTGATTTAATTCATTTTTTCCTCATCAATCTACACACAATAGTCCATAATGACAAGGCGAAAACAGGTTTTTAGAAGTTGTAGCAAATATATAAAATATAAAAAACAGTTACTTTATTTATTTAGTATTCAGACCCTTTGCTATGAGACTTGAGCTTAGGTGCATCCTGTTTCCATTGATCATCCTTGAGATGTTTCTACAACTTGGTTGGAGTCCATCTGTGGGAAATGAAATTGATTGGACATGATTTGGAAAGGCACACACCTGTCTATATGCATGTCAGAGCAAAAACCAAGCCATGAAGTCAAAGGAATTGTCCTGTCCGTAGAGCTCCGAGACAGGATTGTGTCGAGACACAGATCTGGGGAAGGGTACCAAAACATTTCTGCAGCATTGAAGGTCCCCAAGAACACAGTGGCCTCCATCATTCTTAAATGGAAGAGGTTTGGAACCACCAAGTCTCTCCCTAGAGCTGGCCGCCCGGCCAAACTGAGCAATCGGGGGAGAAGCCAAGATCCCAATGGTCACTCTGACAGAGCTCCAGAGTTCCTCTGTGGAGATGGAAGAACCTTCCAGAAGGACAACCATCTCTGCAGCACTCCACCAATCAGGCCTTTATGGTAGAGTGGCCAGACGGAAGCCACTCCTCAGTAAAAGGCACATAACAGCTCACTTGGACTTTGCCAAATGGCACCTAAAGACTCTCAGACCATGAGAAACAAGATTCCAGAAGATTCCAGTCTGATGAAAAAGATTAAACTCTTTGGCCTGAATGCCTAGTTATGGTGTAGGGGGATAGGGGGTAGTGAGGGGTAGGGAAGTACTGGGGTAGTTAGGGGGTAGACCCATCATTGCAAAGGGTCTGAATTCTTATGTAAATAAGGTATTTCTGGTTTTTATTTTTTATTAAAAAAAATGGTTTTTGCTTTGTCGTTATGGGGTATTGTGTGTACATTATAATTTATTTTATCAATTTTAGAACAAGGCTGTAACGTAACAAAATGTGTAAAAGGTCAATGGGTCTGAATACTTTCCGAAGGTATACAAGCACAACAACATATACCTGCAAACACTCACACATAAACAGAAATATATTTATCCAGTTTACCATTCTGAAATAAACAGTTGAGATGTATGCATATGTAAATGAGATTAGAAAAGTGTTTCTGAGTGCGTTCTTCACCCCCCTCTTGACACCATACAATTCCTTTCAACTAAAAATAAAGGACAGATTCCTTTGAGAAGGTGTTGAAACTAAAGAGGCACAACTCCCTCCTCTCTCTCTCTCCCTCTTTCAATTCAATACAATGGGCTCTATTGGCATGGGGAACATATGTCTACATTGTCAAAGCAAGTGAACTAGATAATTAACTAAAGTGAAATAAACATTCAAAAACAGTAAACATTACACCCACAAACGTTTCAGAGGAATAGAGACATTTCAAATGTCATGTTATGTCTATATACATTGTTGTAACGATGTGCAAATATTTAAAGTACAAAAGAGAAGATAAATAAACATACATTTGTGTTGTATTTACAATGGTGTTTGTTCTACACTGGTTGCTTTTTTCTTGTGGCAAAAGGTCACACATCTTGCTGTTGTGATGGCACACTGTGGTATTTGGCCCAATAGATATGCAAGTTTAACAAAATTGGATTTGTTTTCAAATTCTTTGTGAGTCTGTGTAATCTGAGGGAAATATGTGACAGACCGTCTCGATTCGGTCTTATGTAGCACATTTTGAAATTGTGTGGTTGTTTTTTTTACATTGGATAAAAGTAGAGACTCAGAGCTAGAAAATGATATATCATACACTGCAGTTGAAGAACAATGGGAAAGTAATTCTGCTTTGAAAGTTGATAAACCTGTAACCCCACTTTTGAGAAAATGGCCCTTGAATGTTTTGGTACACCTACTGGAGAGCTCTTCTTTGTCTACACCCCTCGTTCACACCCTCTTAAGCCCTAGCCCCACCCATCTCTTTAAGGATTCACATTTGAGGCCTTGTACTAAACAGAGTGATTAATGTAGTAAACAGCCAAATATTTCAAGACTAAAAGTAGTGAAAGTAGTAGCCTACAATAAGGAAAAGTCCAGGTAAAAATACACTTTATCCAGTCCTTGGCCTATATCCTAATCTGACTTTGGTGCAGGTCATGTTGTTCTTCACATTACCATCTCTGGTAATCATATAAAATTACATTTACATTTTAGTCATTTAGCAGACACTCTTATCCAGAGCGACTTACAGTAGTGAATGCATACATTTCATACATTTTTTTCTCTGTACTGGTCCCCGTGGGAATTGAACCCACAACCCTGGTGTTGCAAACATCATGCTCTACCAACTGAGCCACACGCGACGAATATAAAATCAATGTTTATTTGTCACATGCACAGGATATAGAAGGTGTAAACAGTCAAGTGAAATGGTTACTTGCATAGTAGCAATATCAAAAACAGAAAGTGTCCAGATAAAAATATTTTATAAATATTTTATAATTATTAGATGACGCTTACCCAGACACACTTGTCTAAATTGATGGGTCATGTGAAGGAAATGCTATAACCAACCCCCAGCCACTTCTAGCTAAGTGGATGGTCACTATTGTCTAGACATGTACACATGTTCATTAAATACAATAGATGGTCGTAATCACCCACAGAGACACCTGGCTACCTTGATGGGCCATGTAATCATCTGGCGAAGTGTTTTGTTTAGACATATAGCTTTCTACCTAAACAATGAGCCAGCATAATCCCAACTCATACTACTACCAACCAATACAAACATTGGCATGGATATAGTATGAATCTGCAGATAGCTAAAGCTAACCAACCAGGTTCAATATTAGCTAGCTAATATTAGGCTATAGCTAAGAATGCAAATTGATGTCTGATTCTAATAATATTACTACACAGATCATACATGTAACGTTAGCTAGCGAGCCAGCAAGCTAACGTTCACTAGCTAGCTAACAATATGCTTTAACTTGCAATGAAAATGACTTTCTGACAAAATTAGAAATGTTTAATACCTGAAAATGTAGCTAGACTCTTACCCGTATACATGGATGAATGCTTCACGGCCGACTGGAACCATTTAACTCCGTTTTGTTTGGCCAGCGTGTCAAGTCACTCCAGTTCACACTGACTGTAGCTTGTGCAGAAAGTAGCAAATCACTTTTTCCAACTGATCTGTCGATAGCACCTGCTAAATTCAGGGTATCGATGTTGTTGAGAGAAGTTGCAAAACTTTTTTTTGTTCTCGATGGCTAACGTTATATATTTCAATAACAGTGCGGTAGAAAGTACTGTCAACACATACTGAGCAGCTCACGTTATAAACAGAAGCAGGCTGCATGGCAGACCAATCCAAACTCATCTCCCGGCATGTCCAGCACATCCATGATCTCAGCCAGTTTCCGTGGCTGAACCAATTAGACTTGTAATTTAACCGTTTTATTTGTATTTACGGATGGAATACAAGTTTGTTATTAAGGCACATGAAAGTTCACATGTTCCAGAAGGCATTTCTGCCAAAAAACAAATTTTGATAAAAAATATAAAAATGTTTACATTCAAATGCCTCTCCTGTGAAGTAGTGACGTGCGACATTCGCCTAGTTTCCTGAAACCAGTCACATGTGTCTCTAATATGGTCATATATTTGGCAGGAGGTTAGGAAGTGCAGCTCAGTTTTCACCTCATTTTGTGGGCAGCGTGCACATATCCTGTCTTCTCTTGAGAGCCAGGTCTGCCTACAGTGGCCTCTCTCAATAGCAAGGCTATGCTCACTGAGTTTGTACATAGTCAAAACTTTCCTTAAATTTGGGTCAGTCACAGTGGTCAGGTATTCTGCCACTGTGTACTCTCTGTTTAGGGCCAATAGCATTCTAGTTTGCTTTGTTTTTTGGTAAATTATTTCCAATGTGTCAATCTTCTTGTTTTCTCATGATTTGTTTGGGTCTAATTGTGATGCTGTTCTGGGTCTTTGTAGGGCCTGTTTGTGTTTGTGAACACAAACAGACCCCACTCTCTCTCTCGCTCTCTCTCCCCTCTCTCTCTCCCCCCCTTCTCTCTCTCTCTCTCTCTCTATCTCTCCCCCCTCTCTCTCACTCTCATTGTGTTCTCTCTTTCGTTCTCTCTCTCTGTTTCTTTCTCTCTCTCTCTGTGGTAATGAAGGAGGAGGGGATGGGTGGGGTCTGCCTTGCCTCCGCCAGTGCCTGCAAGCATTTCTCCCTCTCCCTCCTCCCTCTCCCTCATCCCTCTCTCCCTCTCTCCTTTCCACCCTCCCCCCACCCACTCCTTTCATCAGAAACGGATGAGGTAATCCCTGCCAGGGCTCGTGAAGCACAGTGAGAGTGTGAACGGGAGAGAGAGAGAGAGAGAGAGAGAGAGAGCGAAAGCGAGAGAGACTGTGCGGAGCTGAGAGAGGGATATGACATTAACAGCAAAGTGCAAGGGGATAGGGCCCTGATCAGTAGTAGCAGTAGTACCAGCAGTAGCAGCAGTACCAGCAGTAGCAGCTGTAGTGTTAGCTAGCGTTAGTAACGTAGGGTAGCGTAGCTGCCACACAGTGTAAGTGAGATGAGCTGCTGCCAGGGCTGCTAGCGAGCACAGGAGCGGAGCGCTGCCTGCCTGCCTGCTGTGGGACAGTGACAGAGAGGAGAGCTGGTGCTGGGGACCTCAGGGCGGGGTACAGCCCAAGCTGAACGGAGCTGAGCTGTGAGGACAGGACAGGAGAGGAGAAGGGAATCATGACGGAGCGCTGTAGCCTATGGAGCACCCTGTCGGCAGCTGCCTGCTGTTTCTACAGAGGCTCCTTCATGCAGGTGCAGGTGAGGGGGGATGTGTGTGTGTGTGTGTGTGTGTGTGTGTGTGTGTGTGTGTGTGTGTGTGTGTGTGTGTGTGTGTGTGTGTGTGTGTGTGTGTGTGTGTGTGTGTGTGTGTGTGTGTGTTTGAGAAATCAAAGAGCAAGACAGAGGTGATTCAGATTATGTTTTTGTTAGAGTTCACTTTTTAAAGAACAGAATCTATATGTTGGCTTTGAATTTCTGGACATATCTGGTAGTGGTTTTATGTCTGTGTGTGAGAGAGTTTAAATAGGTGTGTTGGAGTGTGTTCATTCCCGTGTTGGCCAGCAGCTAGCTGGTGATACTGGGAGGATGATCTACTTGTCTGATTTAGGAGCCTCAGCAACATGAGCATGGCTGATTCCTGAGAGATAACATAAGGATGTTTTGTTGGTACATTGTGTCCAGACACTTGTAGCATTAGAGCATCACAGGAGAGATTAGCACGGAGATGAATTACATGATATCACCACTGAAAGTCTTTGTATACGATAGTAAGACATCTTACAGTAGAATGCATAGCCGTGGGAAGATGTTTGGAGGTGGCGGTGCTGCGATTTGGCCCGCGCTACAGATGACTATATTGGCCCACTAATACAGGACTGGTAAAGGCCCAGTGCACTACTTTCCGAAATTTTTATTTTACTAATTTATTCATATTTTTCAGGGGGTACTGCAGCACCCTCTACACCTCTACTACCCACAGCTATGGTACTATGTTATTACTGAAAGTGTTTGGATATGATTATGTAGTAAGGACACACAGTAATGTAGTATGTTGTTTCTGAAAGTGATAGTAAGGAACCTCAGTGTAGGATCTTATGTTGCTAATCACTGCTCTGTACCGATGCATCTGCGCTGTGCCACGTCTGCTGGAGACAGGATTTAATAGTGTTTATAGTTGTGGTGGGAAAATAAAACATGACTGTGATGGGTGTACGTGCGTGTGTACGTGTGTAACCTTGGAGAGATGGGAGCATGTACTGTGTCGAGAAGTGGCTACCAGCCTCAGCCACTTTTCTCTTATAGATGGTCCCGATAACATCTTCTGTCTGTTGAGCGGTGTCGCCTGTGTTTACATCACCTGATCTCAGACCAGCACATGAAGAGAGAGACCCACACTGTTAGTAAGAGAGTTTCCGTTTGACAGACCTCAGTAGCGGGGTTATACTGAAGCATTTGACTGACTCAATTCTGAAAATAAGGGTACGGTTAGGGTAGTTGCATTTATGTGACCTAGGGGCCAGGGAACAAATGGCAGGATTTAAACACTTCAGTTCAGACCACCATTAGGTTGTTTTCAATTTCCAGCTGATATTGTGCTTTAGACACCCATCGCAGAGCTTACTACTGATCCTATGCTCTATGAGTCCAGACTGGTATTGTGTGCTGTGTGCTGGCAGTGCTGCCATTGTGTCTGTATTAAGACCACTATCTCCCAGTCTGCCTCTAACTGGGCCATTGTAATGCAACAGCCCTGTTTGTTCACAGACCAGATCAACGCTTGAACCCCAAATCCTCCCATCTGCCCCTTTCTCCCCTCCCTCAGCATGCACTTTGCACTTTTATTGTTTTTCCCCCTGATTTTAATCCCCCTTTCTGTGTCTGCCAGCCAGCCTGCCAGGCTAACGCCAACCAGCCAGGCTAACCCCATCCAACCAGGCTAACCCCATCCAACCAGGCTAACCCCAACCAGCCAGGCTAACCCCAACCAGCCATACTAACCCCATCCAACCAGGCAAACCCCAACCAGCCGGGCTAACCCCAACCAGCTGGGCTAACCCCAACCAGCCGGGCTAACCCCAACCAGCCGGGCTAACCCCAACCAGCCGGGCTAACCCCAACCAGCCGGGCTAACCCCAACCAGCCGGGTTAACCCCAACCAGCCATGCTAACCCCAACCAGCCGGGCTAACCCCAACCAGCCATGCTAACCCCAACCAGCCGGGCTAACCCCAACCAGCCGGGCTAACCCCAACCAGCCGGGTTAACCCCAACCAGCCATGCTAACCCCAACCAGCCGGGCTAACCCCAACCAGCCATGCTAACCCCAACCAGCCATGCTAACCCCAACCAGCCAGGCTAACCCCATCCAACCAGCCATGCTAACCCCAACCAGCCACGCTAACCCCAACTAGCCCTGTCAGCCTCTGTCACCCCCAGTGACTCAGCTGGGATAGTGTTTGTGGCCCTGCCAGCATCTCTGTCATCCCCAGACCCCCCTTGCCTGGCCCTGTTGTCCCCAACCAGTGGAGGCTGGTGTCACTTTAAATCGGTGGAACAGGCTCATTTTAATTACTGGAATGAATTATATCAAACACATGTCCTCCGACTGGGGCTCCAGGGGCCACCACAGCCACCAATTATCCACCAGCTATAGTGGGGCTCTCTCTCCCTCCACAATCTGTAGTCCACAAACAGTGTTCAGCCCCAACCGTGTAACATATCAGAAGCTGTGGAACTGATATTGCTGCATTACGATGTTAGCTAGCATTAGCCCCGCGCCATCCGTAACCAATTGGAATGTTTAAGTATTGAAACATGTGACCCTCTGTGTAACCCCCCCAATCCACTCTTCTTGTGTCTCATCTTGGCGCTTCTTCTCCTCCTCTCCCGAGTCCCTTTCACAGCAAATCCTCTTTGTAGCACCTGCCTCGCCCACCTGTCACTCCCCCCGGAGCGGTGAGGGGCTAAGCGGGCGTTTTAACCTCCGAAGTTCAAGAGAAAATCAGCCTGTTACTTAGAGAAAGGAAGCGTATTTTACATTTGTTTTTTATTTAACCTTTATTTAACTAGGAAAGTCAGTTCAGAACAAATTCGTATTTACAATGACAGCCTACCACAGCCAAACCCGGACGACACTGGGCCAATTGTGCGCTGTCCTATGGGACTCCCAATCACGGCCGGATGTGATTCAGCATGGATTTGAACCAGGGACTGTAGTTATGCTTCTTGCGCTGAGATGCAATGCCTTAGACTGCAGCGCTACTTGGGAGACAAATTATTATTACACTGGGATGTTTTCACTAGTTATGAGACATGCTGACTCTGTTTTTTATTCTTCCTGTTGCTCCAAACCATTAGCTTTGTAGCGCCTTATTCCAAACCCCCTTCCTCAAAGCCACTGCATTGTAGCCTGGTTTCTGCGCTCACAATTCCAGAAGGAGTTGGCTAGAGAGCAGAAACAAACTAAGACCCTTACTGCTTGGAGCTGGAGCTAGATGCAGGGAAGAGGGGAAGCAGTGAAGCACCAGGGATTCTGAATGATTAGACTGAGGAATGGTGGGGAATGTTAGGGAATGGTAGAGAGGCTGAGATCTAAAGATGTAACAGGGAAATAGACAGCTGTAACAGGGATAGAGACAGCTGTAACAGGGAGAGAGACAGCTGTAACAGTAACAGGGAAATAGACAGCTGTAACAGGGAGAGAGACAGCTGTAACAGTAACAGACCGCTGTAACGAGGAGATAGATAGACCGCTGTAACAGTAACAGGGAGAGAGACAGCTGTAACAGTAACAGGGAGATAGACCACTGTAACAGGGAGATAGACAGCTGTAACAGTAACAGACCGCTGTAACGAGGAGATAGAGAGACCGCTGTAACAGTAACAGGGAGAGAGACAGCTGTAACAGTAACAGACCGCTGTAACGAGGAGATAGATAGACCGCTGTAACAGTAACAGGGAAATAGACAGCTGTAACAGGGAGAGAGACAGCTGTAACAGTAACAGACCGCTGTAACGAGGAGATAGACCACTGTAACAGGGAGAGAGACAGCTGTAACAGTAACAGGGAGAGAGATAGACCGCTGTAACAGTAACAGGGAGACAGATAGACAGCTGTAACAGTAACAGGGAGAGAGATAGACCGCTGTAACAGGGAGATAGACAGCTGTAACAGTAACATAGACCACTGTAACAGGGAGAGAGACAGCTGTAACAGTAACAGGGAGAGAGATTAGACCACTGTAACAGGGAGATAGACAGCTGTAACAGTAACATAGACTGCTGTAACGGGGAGAGTAGTGAATGCATTGACAGACAGACTCCCACCAGTCACACTACTCCCACTGACTGCTCTACCTGTGTGCCATACAGAGATCAGTTGTTTTTAACATATTTAGTCATTTTATCAGATGATTTACAGTAGTGAGTGCATACATTTTCTACTGGTCCCCCGTGGGAATCAAACCCACAACCCTGGTGTTTGGAGTGCCATGCTCTACCAACTGAGCCACACGGGACCTACAGGACCACATGGACTCCTTGACACCTCGTGGCAGCTGCATGGTTCCCCTCAGAAGTCTTTGTGCGTGTGGCTCTTTTAGGGAGCAGAGCAGCGCTGCAGAGATCACAGGCTTGGTCTGGTACTTACTGCTACCCCCACCTGCTCTATACACCCCCTCAGCCTCCCAAACACCCATACCCCCAATCCCACTCCCCAAACCCCTATGCACTGGTTAGTCACAAACTAGTCATTTTCTGCTAGGATGGGCCTATATCTATCTCTAAATTCCTCATTACTGAACATTGATAAATGAATATTCATTATTGACATGGAGGAGCTTTGCTCTGGTTGTGGTTAGGGGAGTTCTGATCCTAGCACTGAATAATGTTTTAGCAGGAGGTTTCAGCAGCAGAAGGTTTCAGCAGCAGAAGGTTTCAGCAGCAGAAGGTTTCAGCAGTAGAAGGTTTTAGCAGTTTTAGCAGTAGAAGGATTTAGCAGTAAAAGGTTTTAGCAGTAGAAGGATTTAGCAGTAAAAGGCTTTAGCAGTAGAAGGATTTAGCAGTAGAAGGATTTAGCAGTGGAAAGATTTAGCAGTAGAAAGATTTAGCAGTAGAAGGATTTAGCAGTAAAAGGTTTCAGCTGTACAAGGTTAGCTGTAGATGGTTTTTGTTGCAGAAGGTTTCAGCAGTAGAAGGTTTTAGCAGTAGAAGATTTTAGCAGTAGAAGATTTTAGCAGTTGAAGGTTTCAGCAGTAGAAGGTTGTAGCAGTAGAAGGATTTAGCAGTAGAAGGTTGTAGCAGTAGAAGGTTGTAGCAGTAGAAGGTTGTAGCAGTAGAAAGATTCAGCAGTAGAATGTTTTCGCAGTAGAAGGTTTTAGCAGTAGAAGGTTTCAGCAGTAGAAGGTTTCAGCAGTAGAAGGTTTTAGCAGTAGAATGTTGTAGCAGTAGAATATTGTAGCAGTAGAAGGTTTCAGCATTAGAAGGTTTCAGCAGTAGAAGTATTTAGCAGTAGAATGTTTTCGCAGTAGAATGTTTTCACAGTAGAAGGTTTCAGCAGTAGAAGGTTTCAGCAGTAGAAGGTTTCAGCAGTAGAATGTTGTAGCAGTAGAAGGTTTCAGCAGTAGAAGGTTTCAGCAGTAGAAGGTTTCAGCAGTAGAATGTTGTAGCAGTAGAAGGTTTTAGCAGTAGAAGGTTTCAGCAGTAGAAGGTTTCAGCAGTAGAAGGTTGTAGCAGTAGAAGGTTTCAGCAGTAGAAGGTTTCAGCAGTAGAATGTTGTAGCAGTAGAAGGTTTCAGCATTAGAAGGTTTCAGCAGTAGAAGTTTTCAGCAGTAGAATGTTTCAGCATTAGAAGTTTCAGCAGTAGAAGGTTGTAGCAGTAGAATGTTGTAGCAGTAGAAGGTTGTAGCAGTAGAAGGTTTCAGCAGTAGAAGGTTTCAGCAGTAGAAGGTTTCAGCAGTAGAAGGTTTCAGCAGTAGAAGGTTTCAGCAGTAGAAGGTTTCAGCAGTAGAAGGTTTCAGCAGTAGAATGTTGTAGCAGTAGAAGGTTTCAGCATTAGAAGGTTTCAGCAGTAGAAGTTTTCAGCAGTAGAATGTTTCAGCATTAGAAGTTTCAGCAGTAGAAGGTTTCAGCATTAGAATGTTGTAGCAGTAGAAGGTTTTAGGAGTAGAAGGTTTCAGCAGTAGAAGGTTTCAGCAGTAGAAGGTTTCAGCAGTAGAATGTTTCAGCATTAGAAGTTTCAGCAGTAGAAGGTTTCAGCATTAGAATGTTGTAGCAGTAGAAGGTTTTAGGAGTAGAAGGTTTCAGCAGTAGAAGGTTTCAGCAGTAGAAGATTTTAGCAGTAGAAGGTTTTAGCAGTAGATGGTTTTAGCAGTAGAAGGTTTTAGCAGCAGAAGGTTTTAGCAGTAGAAGTTTCAGCAGTAGATGGTTTTAGCAGTAGAAGGTTTTAGCAGGAGAAGGTTTTAGCAGTAGAAGGTTTTAGCAGTAGAATGTTTCAGCAGTAGAATGTTTCAGCAGTAGAATGTTTTAGCAGTAGAAGGTTTTAGCAGTAGAATGTTTCAGCAGTAGATGGTTTCAGCAGTAGAATGTTTCAGCAGTAGAAGGTTTTAGCAGTAGAAGGTTTTAGCAGTAGAATGTTTCAGCAGTAGATGGTTTCAGCAGTAGAATGTTTCAGCAGTAGAATGTTTTAGCAGTAGAAGGTTTTAGCAGTAGAATGTTTCAGCAGTAGATGGTTTCAGCAGCAGAAGGTTTTAGCAGCAGAAGGTTTTAGCAGTAGAAGGTTTCAGCAGTACAAGTACATAAACTACAGATTTTAGGCTCATGCTAAGGTTAAGACACTAGAAACTTAGGTCTTCTATTACCCTGTTGGGTCTGATAAGAGCAGGGGTCTGAGGCCTAGTGGGTCAGCCAGGGAGGTTGAGGTAGTGGTCTCTGATAAGAGCAGGGGTCTGAGGCCTAGTGGGTCAGCCAGCGGAGGATGAGGTAACGGTCTCTGATAAGAGCAGGGGTCTGAG